>NW_022589722.1:24869061-24913023 GCF_004348235.1 Phoca vitulina | reverse complement strand
GGGGGGGGGGGGGGGGGGGGGGGGGCGCCTGGGTGGCTCAGTCATTGAGCATCTGCCTTCGGCTCAGGTCATGATCCCGGGGTCCTGGGATCAAGCCCCGCATTGGGCTCCTTGCTCTGCGGGAAGCCTGCTTCTCCCTCTTCCTCTGTCCCTGCTTGTGTTCCCTCTCTGTCCCTCTCTCTCTGTCAAATAAATAAAATCTTAAAAAAAAAAAAAAAAAAAGATTTGGTATCTGGGGAGGTACCTGGGTGGCTCAGTCAGCTAAGCATCTGACTCTTGGCTTTGGCTCAGGTCATGATCTCAGGATCCTGGGATCAAGCCCCATATTGGGCTCGGCGCTCAGTGGGGAATCTGCTTGAGATTCTCTCTTTGCCTCTGCACCTCTTCTCCCCACCCTCTAAAATAAATAAATAAATAAATCTTTAAGATTGGGTATCTAGAACGGAACAGAAAGTTCTATTGCCCAGGGCAGGAGAGAGAGAAGGACCATCCCTTCCCTCCTGCTGGATGCTCCTGTCCAGACCGGAGGGCCTGGTTGGTGAGTCCCTTGGTCACTCATGTATCCACTGGGCCTAGCACAGAGCCTGGCACGCAAGCTGTGGTTAGTACATAGGGAGGCAGAGAGTCATTCTGTGTCTCTGGGGCCTCTCAGGGGAGCAGCCTGGAGCTGTGGTCAGAGGGGCAGTCAGGCAACAAGCTGCTGGCCAAGAACTGCACTCCACCGCCGGCCTCCAACTGGCATGTTTGTTCTTCTCGTGCCCGGGGCCGCGTGTCTTCATGCTTCTTCCCGGAGTGTGTGTTGAGTTGTGTGTTGTAAACAGCCTTGCTGGGGTGGGGGTAGTGTTTTGCCTGGCTCTGTAATTTCCTAGGAGGGGATTGATTTGTCTAGATGATCAATGGGTGCTGATGTGGGCTGTTTGAGTCATCTCAAGGAGAGTCTGTCTTGTCTCCCTTCTCTGAGAATGCGCTATTGACTCACTAACGATTCTTTAAAGGAAACTGCCAGCAGTCGGTATCTTACAGACCGGCTGGGCCTGAGGCACTGGGAAAAGGTCAAGAACCTTGAACTGAGATGGATGCAGTGGGATGATCCTGGCCGGTTGAATGCAGAGCTGGATAGGGGTAGAGTGCTCAGCCCCGTAACTCAGGAGGGTGCTGACGTCTGTCGTGGCACAGGAAAGGATGCTCGGCCGTGACTTGCAAGACGGCCTGGCTTGGGAGGGCAGTTCCGGACAAGGGGGCTGATGAACCTTGGCCCCTGTGGCTTCTCTGGAGAGTTTTGCCTTTAGGGACCGGTGTTTGATCCGCGCAGCCTGCGAATAGGTGGGCTCCGTGGGCGCGGACGGAGTGCGGGCCTTGTGCCTGCCCTGCCTCTCCAAGCCTCACCCCGAGTTAAGGCCTATGTCTGTCTGTTCATTCCTTCTGTGTTGATTGCGTGAAAGTGCCAGGCCCTCTGGTAGTCGGGGGTAGGCCTCAGTCCCTACCGGCAAGGAGTTTACAGTCTGGAAAGAACACTAGGTAACGCACCGTGGATTGTGAGCTCAGTGTGAGCTCAGCCTTATTAGCAAAGGAGTCCCACGTCCCCCCTTTCCTCAAGGAAGGAGCTGCTGTTATCCCTGGCTTATAGGTGAGGAAACCATGGCCCAGTGCACTTAAGACGCCTGCCTGAGGTCACACAGCTCCAAGGTGGTAGAGCCACCATCCGTACACCCTGGCAGTCTGGATCCAGGGTCTGTGGCTTCCCTGCTTCATGATGCTGCCCCCTGTACGGGAAGGATCGGCCGGATCAACAGCGGGATCGTGGTGCGTGGAGTGAGCCTGGCAGTGGACAGAGGATTGGCAAGGGAGAGGTGGCATCTCAGCAGGGCCTGCCCCTGGGAGTTAGCAGAGGCACCAGAACATGCTAGCAGGGAGTGTGAGAGCTCATGGCATGTCCTGGGAACTCTAGGAGTGGTTTTAGATCACATACACATGCAAGTATATACATACACACATTATATATGTGCATATAACACACACACGTGTATATACGTACACACGTTATGTAGATACACGTACCGGCACACACCCACACACGTGCATGTATACATTTACTCCGGCTGCATGAATAATCACCCCAAGCAGACTAGTGTAAAACACCATTTCTTTTGTTCACGGATAGTGCAGTCCAGGAATTTGGACCGGGCGCAGTGCGGATAGTCCGTCCCTCTGCCCTGCTATCTGGGCCTCTGCTGGGGGACCCTCGGCTGGGGGTGGGGTCTGAAGTCTGGTTCACTCGTGCGTCTGGCACTTGTTGCTGGCATCAGCGGGGGCCTCAGTTCCTCCCGCACGAGCCACTCTGGGGAGTCTCTCCACGTGGGCTGGCTTGGGCTTCCCTGACGCATGGGGGCTGCATCCAAGGGCAGGCATCTCAAGAGAAAGAACCAGAGGAAAGAGGCCTTCTCTAAGCTCAGTGTCAGATGTCTTGGAGCAGCACTTGTTTTTTTTTTTAAAGATTTTATTCATTTATTTGACAGAGACAGCGAGAGAGGGAACACAAGCAGGGGGAGTGGGAGAGGGAGAAGCAGGCTTCCCACAGAGCAGGGAGCCCGATGCAGGACTCGATCCCGGAACTCCAGGATCATGACCTGAGCCGAAGGCAGACACCCAATGACTGAGCCACCCAGGCGCCCCGTTGGAGTAGCACTTATGCTGTGGTCACGCCGGTCCCCCCGATGCAAAGGGAGGGAGGAAGACCCGATGTCCCCGCAGACAGGAGCCAGTGTCCCAGGGTGTGGCCGTCTTTGGAAAGTACCACTGGCCAGTGTAGCTGGACCCGGCTTGGAATGGGCACGTCCATTCTACTTGGCCTCGTGTGGTTTTAGACAAAGGTTATCAGCAGGCTGACATCAGATTTGGCTTGATGCCGCCCCCCCCCCCATGCCCCAAAGTTCTTGTCACTGAAGAGTGCTTTGGAGCTCAGCGGAGATTGCCGCAGCCCCCCCATTTCCTGAGCTGCTTCCGTGCCAGGCAGGCAGTGTCCACGGTCGTCAGCTCCATCAAGGGATGGTGGCCCCTGAGGAAGACCAGCAGATAAATGGCACCAGCCACTCTTCTGAGTACTTTGCACACTCAACCCCCCTGGCAAGGTAGGTACCTCTGTTGTCCCCATATAACAGATAGGGAGACTGAGGCACAGAGAGGCTCCCAGCTAATCGGGGGCAAACCCTCTACTATATGTCTGTAGGGGGATGGTCGCAGCACAGTGTGGTAGGTGCTGTGGGCCGTGTTGGTACAGGGTGCTACCTGGGGCCCCCCACCCTAGCTGGAGGTGTGAGCCCGTAATAGGTGAGGTATACAGCACCCCAAAAATATTCCTTTCCAAATCGCTGAAGGCCAGCATTCGCCCATAGCTCTGTCGGCAGGATTGTGTGCGCTCCAGTTCAAGGTAGTCCCCCGTTCATCGTGTGCCTGGTACGTGCCGAGTGCTGTGGCTGTGCTCTGGGGAAGAGGTGGGCCCCCTCCCAGGGGCCACAGTCCCGAGAGAGCAGTCAGGGATTGTGCGAGCCACGCTCCAGGGTAGGAAGCACCGCACAGCGTCTGCAGATCAGCGATCCCCTGGGTGAGAACGCGCCAGCCTCCATGTAGGGGCCAGAGACTTCTCAGGGGGTCTCACGGGATTCACGGGCACCAGCGACACGGAGGGAAGGGCGCCCCAGGCCGTGGGATCAGCAAAGGGAAAAGCACGGAGGGGGCATCATAACCTGCTGGGAAAGAGGGGCATCTAGTTGCCGGGAAGGCCATGTGAGGGGTGGGCAGGGGCCAAGTCACTCTGGAAAAATCTTGAATGCCAGGCTCAGGGCTGTACCGGGAGCCTTGAAGGCCTCTGTGCTTCAGGGGGACAGCAGGGTCAGATGAGAAGGAGCTCTCTGTCTGCAGGGGCGCTGGTTCCTCCCTTGCCCTACCTGTCCGCTGACCCCATTTGGACCCTCACTCCTTTGCTGGACGCTCTTGAGTTCCCATGCTCTCGGCCTGCCCTTCCTCCCGCACCCTCTGCCGCACTCCTCCTGCTCTCCACTCTCCCCATCCTTGCTCCCCCATGTCCCTGTGCTCCCAGCGCCCTGCAGGCTGCAGCCTTCATCTTGCTGACCCCGCAGAAATCCTTTGCCCGGGAGACCGCTCACAGCGGATTGCTGTATTTATAACATACTTCGGTGCTGGCCATCGCTGTGGCAGAGTTGTGTGTCTGTGCTGATACGGAGCTGCATCCAGAGGGGGCTGGCCCGGCTTCCCCACACATTTGTGCGCTATTTTGTGCACCTTCGTACCTGCCCCCGGAGCCTCCAGTGGTGTGCGCACCGACCTGCCACTCTAAGTGGTTGAATGGACAAAGGTTCTCCTGTCTCATTCCTGCTGAAGATTTCTACTGAGATCCCTCTAGAGAATGTTTTACTGTTTTGTTGTAAAAGTCCGATCCGTAACACGCACACACACACGCACACACAGAAGAGTGCCTGAAACGAATAAGCAGTTACAAAGCCGGTAGCCGCTGAGCCCCAGAATGTGCCCCCCCAGCCCCCAGCGAGCCCGGCCCCAGCCCCAGCCCCCATGCAATCCGGAACTTTGTGCTTCCCACCTCCTTGTGTTGCTTTACGGTGTGAGCAGCCGCCTATGTACGCGTGTGCTACACAATATGACTTCGCTTTGCCTGATTTTGGTGACAAGTGGAATATTCGCTGTGCGGGTCCTTGCGTCCTGAGGCCCCATGACTGTGGTGCTTTCACTCCCATTGCTGTTTAGAATTCCACCATCTGTTTACCCATCCTGTTGATTTGAGTGGTTTTCTCTGGACATTTTCCACAGCCCTGGTCATCTATAATTTCCTGAGCCTGTGCTATGAATACCTCGGGGGAGAAAGTTC
Source organism: Phoca vitulina (assembly GCF_004348235.1). NCBI lineage: Eukaryota > Metazoa > Chordata > Mammalia > Carnivora > Phocidae > Phoca > Phoca vitulina. Next base: position 24,908,123 of record NW_022589722.1, on the reverse strand, counting down.
CATCATGTCGGAGATCAGAGGGAAGCCCATCGAGTGAGTATGAAGTCTCCCCGGAGCCCCTCCCACACCACCCCGTTTCCTGGGCCTGACTGACGTTCTTCGAGCTGTCCTGGTGTCAGCCAGACACACAGACTGGCTCTGCCCGTAACCAGGCCCTGTCATGCCTCTCCTCACTTCCTGAGGGACGCCATTCATGGGGACCTGGGGACGGCCTCGCCGGTTCTTGCTCCTTTTTCTTCCTATCCCTTCCTGTCTGCCTGTTTCTCCCTCTTGCTCTCTTTCCATTCAGTACTTGGCAAGTTGGTTTGTTGCCCCCCAGGCCGGTGGAGCCCTGCTCCCTCATGCCCTCCCTGCACGAGCAAACTCTCCCTGAGTGCTTGGCCTCCAGGTGAAGGGTGCCTGGGATCTGTGTCCCCTTCCCAGCCCCAGTCCGCTCTACCCAGGCTTGTGTGGATGTGAGGGAAGGTGGCCTCCCCAGCCCCACCTTTCCCGAATCCTGACTCTCTGCCTACCAACCTCTTCTTCGCTTGTCTCTTCCAGGTCCAGCTGTATGTACGGCACGTGCTGCCTCTGGGGAAAGACTTACTCCATTGGGTTCCTGCGGTTCTGCAAGCAGGTGTGTGTCCCTGCACCTGCCCTGGTCAAGAGGTGCAGGCCAGGTCCCCGGAGCCTGGGTGCTGCCCCTGCTCGTCCAGTGGCAAAGGCGGGCGTAGGGCCCGGAGGACCCCACTTGTGGCGTTCCCATATCCCGTGAAGTACCCTAAAGCCTGAGCACCACTCCCCACGCTGTTAGGCATGCACGTGCATTAGCAGAGTGTGCTCCAAGGGGCAGCAGCAGGTGTCCTAAACGGGTCTGTGGCAGCCCCGGGCAGGAGGTGCTCCCATACCTTTGCTCACTTCGGCCAGGCAGGTCTTGGGGTGTGTGTGTATGTGTGTGTGTGTGTGTGTGTGTGTGTGTGTGTGTGAAAATCAGGAAGTGCATGGGGATTCTAGAATCTCAGCTTGAAACCCCTCGTCGGCTGCAGCTAGAGGCCAGGAGGGCTTCTGCATGAAAGCTCCCTGCCAAGACGGGCCTGCGGAGTCTCTGGCCTGTTCCCCGTTTCCCAGCCGGCAGTCCACCAGCTTCCAGTTTCCTCGGCTGCCTCCCCTGTGGTCTCAAGGAGCCTGGGCGGAGGCGGGTGGGGTTGTGGTATAGCGCCTGGGCCTGGGTGTCTGATCATTGGAGTTTGATGTTCAGCTTTCCCTCTTGACCGGGTGGCCTTGGCTAAGTTATGTAACCTCTCTGAGCCTGACTTGGTTTCCTCTTCTGTAAAGTAGGCCAAACGATACGTATCTCAAGGGATGGCTTAAGGCCCGGGTGGCGTGATGGATGGGAAGCAGTCAGCACAGACTGGCACGGAGCCCACTCTTGTCTGAGTCTGACGTGCCACGCCCTGCCGGTGGTCGACCTCAGCCCAGTCTCCTCCGCGTGCCAGGACCTCTGGCAGCCCCTCCGGCGTCACCAAGAGTAGTCACAAGGGGAAATGAAAACCACAGCTGATCACCGTGGCCACCAGGGGGCTGGGCTTTCTACTCCCTTCTGTGCGGGGCCGCTGCCTGCAGTGTGGGCACCCGCACAAAGCACCTACCTGGACGGACCAGGTCTACACCCAGGTCTACACCACAGGCCGGCTGCTTCCAGCTCTGCCTTCGCTTGGGCGTTCCTCCATTCACAATCTCCCTCCTGGGCCTGGAGGCAAAGAGTGAAAAGTGTGCTGGGGTCAGGGTGGGTGGGGCCTTGCAGAGCCTTTGTTTACCAGCCTTTCAGCCGCCCTGGGCCCGGCTGTGACTCGCTGCCTTCTTTGATGAGTGTATTATGTACAAAGTTTTGATCCCATGATCACTAGCTTGCGTAGCCTGGTTATAAATGATTCCCAGGCCCCGTGGGTTCGGATGTCCTGCTGCTGTTCTGGAAGGGGCAAGGAGAGGTAGTAAGAGGACAGAGGATAAAAGCAGCCTTTGCACCCCTTTTCCTCGGGAGAGAGCCCTCCTGAGTGAGAAAGCCTGGGCCAGGGCCCCCCCAGGATCCGAATCTCCTGGAGAGCTGGTTCACAGTACGCATTCTCTGGTCAGCCAAGCCCCCCTCCCCAGCCTGATGAAGAAGGGCTGGCATGGAGCTCTGGGTGCCGGGTCGTGTTTACAGCTCCGGCGGTGGTTCTGATGTCCAGCCCGGCTTGGGAACCACTGCCTGATTTCTGACCCGATCCAGGGCAGTGGTTGGGTGAAGGCTGTGGGGCCTGCTGATGTGGACTCCGCTGCCACTTCAGCCTCTCTGTGCCTCGGTTTCCTCACCTATAACAGTACTTTGTTGGGGGGCTCTTGTGCGCCCCACTGACCGGGACGGCAGCAGCCTGTTGACAGGCTCTTAACGCCCACGGTGCACAGATTGCGATTCCTCCCTTCTCCCCAGATACTGGTCCCGCTCCCTCAAGGTGGGTGGTGGGGCCGGGGAGTTTGGGGGGGTTTGCTGGGGGCAGCATCGCACCTCTACCCCCATCACACGTGCTTCCACGCAGCTCAGGCCCCCCGGGACTCCCCACAAACTGTGCTCAGGTCCCCAGTGGGGCAGAAACTTTGGGTTCAACAGGTTACTTTCTCTGCCCCGGGGTCCTTGCCCGACTTGAAGCCATACTGGCTCAGCCTTTTAAAGCTGCTCCCCCCTCCACAGAAGGGGCCTTGTGGCTTAGATGTATTGATCTCAAGAGCATGGTGTTTTTGCTGGTTTTATGGGCACCATGGGTGGTCCTTGACTTTGCTGGAGCCTCTGGAGGGCACTGTGAGAACCTGGTTCAGGAATTCTTCCAGTGGCTGAGCGGGCCAGGGGAGGCCCTTATTGAACACATAGAGAGGGGAGAGCTTCCAGAAGACACTGCTGTGTTCTTCAGCCCTGTGATGTGGGGTCCCCTCCAGCCCCAGTGAGACCCGGGGGTGGACAAGGAGGACGGGAGGAGGCTTTGAGCAGGGCCCTGGCCCCCTTCCTGCTGCCATCCATCACCAGCGTCTACCCCCTTGCCCGCGTCTGCTCCTGGCCGCTCGGTCTTGGTAGGAGCTCCTCCCTCTGCTTGTCCCTGTTGTGTCTCTGGCATGTTCCTGCTGACCCCTCCAGCGGCCAGCCTGCCTGCCTGCCTGCCTCCCTCCTTCCGTCTGCGCGCACGACTGCATTGCGCGGCTGTCCTCTAACAGATTCTGTCTCTCCCTGCCGACGGCGGTCCCCTCGGGGCAGGACATCGGGCCCCCTCTCCCCGGCCCCTCAGCATCCAGCACAGGCCCAGCGGGCCAGAGGAGGTGCTTGTCACACAGTTTCTTTGCTCGTCCTCGACTCTTGACCTTCTCCCCCACCAGGCCACCCTGCAGTTCTGCGTGGTGAAGCCACTCATGGCTGTCAGCACTGTGGTCCTCCAGGCCTTCGGCAAGTACCGGGATGGTGACTTTGAGTAAGCAGAGGGTCCCCCCGACAGGCGTGAGGGGAGGAGTGTCAGCGCGGGAGTGGGTGGCCCTGCCCAGAGGCTGATGCCCCCGCCTTAGGGAAGGGGGTGGCTGCAGACCGGTTCCATGCCCCTGACCTTTCTCCGAGGGGAGGCCGAGCACGGCCCGGCCCTCCTCACGCCTCCTTGCACCCCTGAGTTGCAAGGCCCAAGCCTGGCAGTGACCACCATCCCACTTGGCCCCACCTACAGACTGGTGCCTCAGGGGTGGGCCCAGAAGGGATAGTGACCACCCCCAGGGCAGGGAGCAAGAAGGTCAGAGCCCTGCGAGGCCCGTCTTGAGTCCCCGGGCAGAAGGCTTCTCCCGTGTAGATTTCCTTTCGTTTTGGGAGTTAGTGACAGTGACCGTGTATCCAGGCCCCGAGCTTGCAGACACTCGGCGCATACCGCCTGCACCCCGCGTGACAGCCCTGCCGGGGCAGGTGAGCAAACAGGGCCTCAGGGGGGACATGACTTGGCTCAAGAGAAAAGAGCAGAGCCACGCTCTACGTTATTCTCACACCTGTTGCCGGACCATCGGGCTGAGCTCCCCACCCCTGGTCCTAGTGGCTTCCACGTCTGTGTCCCCACCAGGAGCCTGGGCACCAGAGCAGAGGCGGCAGGGCTGATCTTCACCGCGGGCGCACACCCTCGCACACCTCCCCTCCACCCCCTGCTTCTTGGCCACTTGGATCCCTTTCTTCAGTGGCTCGTGGAGCACTGCTTGGGGAGCATTGCTGAGAGCCATGGGGGTTGGCAGACTGGCAGGGCAGAGGCGGGAGGGATGCCTCTTGTCCCTCAGAAGGCTCTATCCAAGCCAGAGAACACTCCCCGTTCCCACAGTGTCACCAGCGGCTACCTCTATGTGACCATCATCTACAACATCTCCGTCAGCCTGGCCCTCTACGCCCTCTTCCTTTTCTACTTTGCCACCCGGGACCTGCTTAGCCCCTACAGCCCCGTCCTCAAGTTCTTCATGGTCAAGTCCGTCATTTTTCTCTCCTTCTGGCAAGGTGAGCCTCTTCCCAGGCCCTGTGAGGCCCATGCTGTCCCTGGGCCATCCCAGCCTAGAGCCCAGACCTCTGTCCACCGGGAGCCTCCTGGGCGTGAAGTCTAGGCCCTCAGGGACCTTTCACAGGAGCCATGGGGGACCTTCTGTGGGGCTGCTTCATGGACGGGGGACCCAGGGGACCCCCGGTGTTGGCGTCCAGCAAGGAGCTAGTGGAGTGGGGTTTCCCAGAGGCCTCAGCTTGGTGTTGGCATCCCAACCCTACCGGAGCAGTCATGGACCCCACTGCCATCCTTGCTGGTGGGGGTGGCATTTGGGGGGCTGCTGCATGAGGAAGGGGCAACAGGATAGGGGTCCAGTCTAGGGCCACATGCCCACGCCTCCTCTTCCAGGCATGCTCCTGGCCATCCTGGAGAAGTGTGGGGCCATCCCCAAGATCCACTCGGCCCGCGTGTCCGTGGGCGAGGGCACTGTGGCCGCCGGCTACCAGGACTTCATCATCTGTGTGGAGATGTTCTTCGCAGCTCTGGCCCTGCGGCACGCCTTCACCTACAAGGTCTACGCTGACAAGCGGCTGGATGCGCAAGGTACGAGCCAGCAGCCTGGAGACCCCCCCACCCCCACCCCAGCGGGAAAAGCCCTCCCTGGCCCTGCCCCAGGGCCCTCCTGCCACCCAGTGTCCGACAGGTGGTGACAGCGCAGGTGTCTCCTGCCTGCTGGTGGGAAAGGGCCCACGCAAGTCGAGGCTCTCCTGCCCTGTGCCCCCAACACAAGGTTGCGGGGGGGTGAGGTAGGGGAGGTCCCGGCAGCTGAGCCCACCTGACTCTTGCAGCAGGCCTGGAGTCTGGAGAGCCCCGCGGGAAGGTCAGGACAGAGACCCCAGAGTAAACAGGTTTCCTGGGGCTCCTCACACCAGACTCGGCTTCCCATTCTATCCTGTAATTCCCTCGGCTCTAAAGTTCTCCATCTTTTTATATCTGGGATTCCTTCTAAGAAACAGACTCAGATGGGCATCGTTTTTAACAGCTTGCTTTTTACAGCTGCTCATTTTCCTCTTTGTTGGAAGAGGTTGGCAACCCCAGTTGTACATTAGGATGCCCCGGAGAGTCCAAGTCCCACGTCTGGGGACCCCCCTCCCCGAGATTCGACAATGAGTGGTCTGGGCTTGGACGGCGGCGGCAGGGGGTTTTCCGGCTCCCCTGGGCCTCTGGCTGCTACTGGGCAGAGGGGATGGTGGGGGGTGGCGGCAGAGGAGGCCAGGAATGCCTGAAGTGACTTCTCCGGTGAGGAGGCGGGAGGGTCTGGGGAGGGGACGCTCCTACTCTAACACGCCACCCCCCAGGAGTCAGGCTGCTGCCGCTGCCTTCCATGTGGCCACAGACGAGAACCCCACTTCCCCGGGCCTAGCGCCTAGGCCCACCATAGGCCCTGGGGAGTGGGGTGCTGCAGCAGGGCCCCTCGGCTCCTTCCCTTTCTTTCTCAGGCGCTCTCTCCCTGGCCTGAAAGAGACCTGCCGGCCCCTTCTGGACGAGCCGGCACTCCAGGCCGCTAGGCCGCCTGGCTCTTGTGCGCCCAGCTGTGTTCTCCCAGCACACTTGGCGGAGGGCTGTCAGCACCCCTTCTTCTGTTTGTGATCGCACACCTACCCAGTGCTGGCCGCCTCGCTGCTGTCCCACCCGTTTCCCGCTGGGTCCCCAGATCTGGCAAGGACCCACTCAGTGTTGAGGGCGATGTCCCTTGGACCTGCTCCCAACAGAGCCTGTGCCCTTAGGAAAGTCACCCTTGTGCCTGGAGCCTAGGGCCATAGCAGAGAACCGTTTCTGGACCCTCGAGGTTTAAAATGTCGCACGTGGGGGCTCTGCAGAGGCCCAGCGGACACCTGGGCTTTATCTTCCCACCCACTGGTCCTGGACCACCAGCCCAGCAAAGAACAGCGTGGCCAGAAACCCAGCTATAGCAAAGACCCCAGCCCAGCCCTACCAGGGAAAGGCGGGACCCCACCTCTGTGCTGGACGCACTAATCCCTCAGCCTTGCAATCGGGCTTGGGTTCCCAGCTGCCCTTCCTGGGGGATCTGTATGGGGAACCACACCCCCTTGCCCCCCAGCCTTGATTTCCTTGTCTGTGAAGTGTCGTGACGTTCATAAAGCACATGGCACAGGCTTAGCAATTCCAGCCAAGCCTAAAGAGAAGTGGGGGTGCTGGGGTCCCGACTTAGATGTGGAGATGGGGCCTCGACCACCGTCCTGGGTATCTGCTGGTGGTTCTCCCGTCCCCCCCGGACGAGAGTGTGAGAGGAGTCATCCCTGGGTGGACGTGCCCCCCCGCCCCGGGTGCCAGGCCCCGAGGGGCCGCAGGGGCTGCTGGGTGGGGGCGGGAAGGGCGTCTGGTGCGGTGTGCAGGCCTCAGTGGTGGGCAGATGGTGTCACTCAGCTGTCTCTTGTCTTCTCTATTTCTCTGGCTTCTCTGCCCCTCCCCTGTCCCCCTCCGCCCTGCTTCTGCCCCGGGTTTGGCTGCGGGCAGTGCCCACATACGGCCCTTACGGTAGGTTCTGCTCTCGGTCTGCACGTCTGTCCTGCACGTCAGTCGTGGTCACCGTCACCGGCATGCCTCTCTCCCTAGCCCCTTTCCTGTGTTCCTGTCTCACAGGCACCCCCAGGCAGCAGAGCTCAGAGCCCCTGTCTGCCAAGGGCTGCCCCCGTAGAGTTTGCCTGCTTCCGTCCTGGTCTCTCAGTGTTCTGGATTATGCCCTGCTGGGTCCTGGGGGCACAGTGCGTGTTAATGGGAAATCCATGGCGGAGAACACGAAGGTGGAAAGGACATGCCAGATTTGAATTTGAAGATCTGGGCTTATCCCTTACCTCTCGGTTTTGGGGGCCGGGCCCACTTCTCTCCGCTGAACCTGTGGCGGGGAGAGTTCCTTAGAGGGGAAGTTAGGAGGAAGCGCATCAGGGCTGGTGGCTTCCGCCGCCTCAGAGGGGAGCTGGTGAGGATTTACGGGTCAGCCCCACTGTGGGTGCCGGCAGACACCCTGTCCTGACAGAGCTGGTCTGCGGGCTCTGGTGCGCTCTGCTCCCAGGAGTGAAGGGGGACCCCGGGGAGGGGGCGGGGCTTGCTCTCCGGGGCCCCTCCCCCGACCCTCCCGGCCTCCGTTCTCCACCCTGGGTCCCTTCCCACCAGCCAGACTTGCCAGCCCCCCGAGGCTGCTCACCTGCACTCTCCGCCCCAGCCAGAGGAGCCATCTCTTTGCCTGTGCCTCCTTGTGCCCGGGACCCCATTCTCTGTCGGGTGACACAGCCTCGGGGTGGGGGTCGGTCCCAGGACAAGGGGCTCCCTGCCACCCCAGCCGCTCACCCCCCGCCTCTGGGCTCCCACCCTGCAGGCCGCTGCGCCCCCATGAAGAGCATCTCCAGCAGCCTCAAGGAGACCATGAACCCACACGACATCGTGCAGGACGCCATCCACAACTTCTCGCCCGCCTACCAGCAGTACACGCAGCAGTCCACCCTGGAGCCTGGGCCCGCGTGGCGCGGTGGCGCCCACAGCCTCTCGCGCTCCCACAGCCTCAGTGGCGCCCGCGACAACGAGAAGACTCTGCTGCTTAGCTCTGATGACGAGTTCTAGGTGCGGCTGCTGGTGGGGAGGACTGGCACCTTGGCCCAGGGCAGGGTGTGCCCCCCTCCAGCCCCGCGCGCGGGCCGGGAGGCAGCCTGGCACAGCTTTGGCGTTGCCCGTTAATTTATTGGACCAGAAACACTCACCTGTCGCTTCCGGAGGAACAGCCAGAAGCTGTGGGCCCAGGGGACCGCCCAGGCTCACAACGAGCCTTCAGGAATATTTATACGAGGCCACCCCTGCTTCCGGGCGAGGGACAGAGGACGCTGCGCGCGACTGCTGTGCCCCTGTGGCTTGTCCTGCGGCAGCATGGTGGGACCAGCTGTGGCCATGGTGGACCAGCGGCCGCGGCCCTCTCAGCCCCCACGCGGCTCACCCCCTCCCCCATGAGACTTAAGCCCTGCCCCCAACACCGTGCAATACTCTGACCTGGGCTCTTTCCTGCCTGCTCCCGCCCTCGTGCCCCCTGTCCACGCTAGATTAGCCTCACCCTGGCCCAGAGGGGCAGGAGGGAACCCAGATGCTCCCCGCCGCCCCTCCTGACCCAGGCCTGCCTGGCATGCTGCAAGGACCAGAGCGGCACCAAGAGCCACGTGTCCCACGCCGGAAGGGCACTCAGGTGCATCTGGGCCCCTCTTCTGTTGATGAGGCCTCTCCAAGCAGGGCTCCCTGGGCCCCTGGGTGTCCTCTCTGTGGCTGCCCTGCCTGCCTGCCTCATGCCCCTTCCTCCTGGCCTGCTGAGGGCAGCCAGCGGCCCACGCTGCCCTGTCACTTGGGGTCTATCTTCTGGAGAGCATTTTGGGCAGAGCCCCTGCTTCCAGGCTGCTGAAAGGGTTGGCGGCTCCCAGCCCCTCCTTCCCAGGCTGAGCAATGAGAACCTCCACAGGGTCCTGGTCTCTCCCTAGGGCTTCTCCTTCCCGTTTCAGGGGAAGGGTCTGAGTCTCCACATGTCAGACCAGCTTCTGGAGGAACAGTCCTATGGGAGGGAGGATGGAAGGAGGGGGCGTGCAGCAAGGAGCTGGGAAGTGGGAGGAGTGACCCCAGACTCCTCTCCCTGGCGCCGTATCCACACAGGGCCTGGTGTCCTGCCTCGCCTGGCCCCTCGGCCCATCTCTTCTGTGCCTTAGTCACATATGAAAGCTGCCCCTTCCTAGGCCCTCAGTCTGTCTGGCCGCAGACACTCCCTGGGGGCCCCTATCAAGCTCCTGGCACTCAGAGGATCCTGCTGCGCTGGGCCAAGCACCCTTGGACAGGCCTTAGGGGTGGCCAGGATCGCCAGTCCCCTCCCCTCGCTCACCTCCACGCCCATATACCCGGAGGCTCCAAGGGCCAGAGCCCCCAGGCAGGCCGGCTTACACTGGCCACTGTCTTAGGAGGAGCTCCTATAGGCGGAGCGTTCTGTCATTTGGAACCCAGATGGCACTTGGGTTTGGGCTGTAACAGCCTGGAGAAGGTGGTACGGTGAGGAGGGCGCCGGCCTGTGGCACCGGAACTTCACCGTGGAGTCTCTTCCTTTTCGTTCATTCCTGGAATGAAGTGTGCCAAGGGCCCGGTGGGGGATTCCACCCCAGTCGTCTTCCCAGGCTGCCTTTGGCCCTGTGACCAAGCCAGCCCCCCCGGGGTCACAGAGGCCTGTCCGGTGGGCCTGGCCAGCTGGTACCAAGCTGCCCAGGAAGGCGGCAGGTGGGAGCAGGCCGTCTGAGATCCTCGGTCCCCACTCCCCCCTTTGCTTTCACAAATCTGTGTGATTCTCCTTCCAGGCCAAAGTGTGCTGCCGACTCCCTGCCCCCTGTTCTTGGCCCACCCTGGCACTTGCTGGCTAGCATGGTTCGTGGGGGGGACACGGGGGTGGGGGGGACTCCAGCGGAGTCGAGGGCCGGGAACGCGTGCCCGCCCACTCCACCCTTCCTTCCTAGGATGCATAACCTTTTTTTTTTTTTTTAATTCCTCCTCCCCCCCTCGATAGAGTAGATCTTTGTACATAAAAAATACTTGAAAACCGAACTGGATGATGTATGAGAGGACAGAGTCCCCTAGTTTTGTATCTTGTGTATGACTGCCATGAATTCCACCAGAAAGCCGCTCTATTTTGGTCTCTGTGACATTTTAAATGCGTGACAGAAGTGAGCAAATAAAGTGAGAAATATATATATATGAGATAATATAGATTGTATTGAAATCTCTTCTGCCTGTGGGTGCAGTTTTTTCCTTCCTCTTCCCCGCCGCCCGAGTGTGTGTTTGGGGCTGGGTTTGGCGGTTGTGGGCAGGGGTCTCCTAAGAAACTGGCTTCCTTCCAGGGCACGATGTGTAGGTGATGGGGGAATGCACAGTGCCGGAGACGGACACTGAGGTCCAGGCTCCCCCCCGGACGAACGGTCTCGGGGGGACCCAGGGGCAGCTTTGGTCACAAGGGGCCCCCCCTCCCCACCCTCCCGTGCTGGTGTGTGCAGTGGGTTGATGCTCCGTTGCCCCTTCTGTCAGCCAGCCAGAGGGGGCCCCGCCGGAACGCGGGCAGCCCCATTCCTACAGGTGTCTCCCAGGGGCTTGAAGAGATTTCCAGGGCTCCTTACTCCTTGCAGGCTATCTTCCTGCCTCCCTGAGCCCCCCCCCCCCCGCGCCCCTGAGCTCAGGCCTGTGGGCCCGGGCGGGCGGGCGCCCCGGGCCGGCCCCGCCGAGCCCCGCGGCCCGCCCCCCCCCCCCCCCCCCCGCCTCTGGAGCCGGGCCTGCGGGGGCCGCCGGGCTGCCAGGCCAGGTGCCTGGCCACACAGGGCACCTTCCGGCCACCCCGCCTTTGGGGAGGAGGGGCTGGCCTGCTGACAGGAGCGCTCAGGAATGCGGCGTGGGCGGGGAACTTCCCAGCCAGCCACGAAACTCCACTTGTCCCGCCCGTGGCTTCCTGCTGCCCTTTCGCACAGGCCTGAGCTCAGCATCCCAGGATGGGGTCAGGATGGCGGGCCTCAACCTGAGAGGGGGCGAAAGGCCAGTGGGCGCAGCCAACCCGTGTGGTTTGGCCCTTCCCCAACTTTCGAAGCCCACAGCTGCCACAGACGTGGCCTTTTCCCTCAGCCCAGCCCCGCCACCTCTCTGGACAGAAACCCCCCTCACTGCAGTTTGTGTGTGTGTGCGCGCTGTTGTGAACCTCTGCGCTGCACGTTAAAGCTTGCAGCCCCTCGGGCTCCCGGTGCTTGTCACACCTAGGTCCTCGTGGTACAGCGAGGCTGCAAGAAGCTAAAGAAATAAATCATCAGACGCCACACAGCTAGAAAAAGGCACACCTGGATTCAAACCCCGATTTCCCTGACCCCCAGACCACTGTACCCTCCACTCCTTTTCAGGCTGTCCCCGAAGGGCTGGCAGATTGGGCTGAGATTACAGCGAGTCAGAGCCTAAGATGAGACACAGGGTCGCCTTTTAGGCCTGCAGGCTGGGACTGAAGAAGCCACTTCTCTCTCGGCCTCCCTGTGCCTTCCGGAACATGGGGAAAATATTTTCTACTTGGCTGTGTAAAGTCAGGCCTCGGTGGGAAAGTGCTGGAAAGATTACTCTTAAATCCGGGAATTTTCCTCTGGGCGGGACTGTTTATTCACTGAAGGGATGCCAGGGATTTAACCCTACATTTCATTGTCCTCCTGGCTTTGTCTTCCCCTGGGAGGCTCCAGGGAACCAGACCGAAGAACAGAGGTTTTAGCACCAACCCCCCTCCAAACCACCCCCCCAAAGCAAGAGCTAGTCCTCCCCTCCAGCAGAGGGGCCTGCCTGGGGTTGAAAACAGAACTCCAGCTTCAGTCCTTCATTCAGAACCCATCCCACCCATCCCACCCCCCCCAAAAAAACCCATAGCCCAGGGACTTACACTTCATCACTGTGGAAAAAGAGAACTTGACTTTATTCAGAAAGTCTACAAAATACAGAAGGCGGATAACTCGCTTACTGTAAGTCAGAAAATAAATAAATTCTGGGGGCCGGGCAAGTTTTTTTTTTTAAACATTTTTTTGGTTGTTGCCATCCGGCTTTCCCTAAATATAAGATAAAATGTGATTTATTTGCAGATATAAAATACAAAGTCCAGCACAGGGCCACACACCACTTTTCCCAGGGAGTGGGTGCTAGGTTTCTGGCTGGGGAGAATAACTTAGATTCGTGCAATAAATAAACAGCTGTATACAGGGCGGGAGGGTTGGGGCTGGGCTCCCCAGGAGAATGGCAGTCAATGGCAGTGGCCAGCCCCCAAGCCACAGTGGTCCTTCTCAGGACCTCCACTCCTGGCTGCAAGACCTCAGGATCTGTCTTCTCATCTTCCCACCTGCCACAGTCGATGGTCGCCTCCTTGGTCCCCTTTCTCTTTGACTGGCCAGCTCCTTCCATCTCTTCCATCCGTATCACCTTCTCAGGCCCTCTACTTCTCTTCCCCTAACTCACAGAGGCGGCTCCCAGGCCAGGGAGGCCCTTCCATCATCCTTTCCAGTCCGCGGCCACAATGCCCCTGACAACCCCGGCTGGTACACTGGCTGGAATCTCAGGGCAGCAGTGAAGAGACCTGGCTTTTTCCAGCTCAGCCAGACGCACAGATGGCCTTGAGCACCGGCCTGTCTGCTGGAGGCCTGTTGCCCTGTTAACTGGCCTTCACTGGGTGATGTCTGATGATTCTCCCAGCTTTGGAAGGTCAGGCACCCCCAGGCCCAGAGCAGAGGTGGGAGCATCAGCTTCCCAGGCCCAGGAGACACATATAGGAGCCAGACCTAGTCCTGAGTCCTGGGAGGGTGCGGAGGGGCTAGGGTATGATCTGAGCAAATGCTTTACAAAATGAGGGGTAGCCCTCTTCTCCGGGACAGCCTTTCTCTAATCCGCTCTGTATCCCATCCTCCCAGTCTAAGAAGGCTGGACTTTCAGCCAAGAGAGACCCCAGACTCCCAACACCACCCTACCATTCTCACCAAAGTTGTCCCACCCGGGGGCCACCTATTAGGACCCAGTTATAGGGACCACAACGAGGAAGACAGCAGGCTCGGGAGCGATCATGTGTTCGCCACGGGGGGGCTGGTGGCTGCAGAGAAATGGCACCTGGGGACAGAGACCACGCTCAGGCACTTTGGGAAGGAAGCGGGGGTCGGAGGGGCGTGGCTTGGCAGGGGGTGGGGCGGGGCGGGCACTAGGAGCAGGCGGCGGGGGCGGGGCCGGGGGCGGGGCCGGAGGCCGGGCCCGCCCCGGTCCCGGACCCCGGGGCCGACTTGACGATGGTGATGACGCTGGCGGGCGCCACGAGCGCGGCGGGCCCACGAGCGGCCACGGAGCGCGCGAAGCCCTGCAGCGCCTCGCACTTGCCGCGCAGCGCGTCGAGCTCCAGGCGCATGGCTGCGTTCTCGCGCGCCAGCTTGTCCACCTCGCGCTCCAGCTCCGACTTCTGCTTCTGCAGCTCCTCCTTCTGGCACACGCGCTTCACGCGGCAGCTGGCGGCGTAGCCGCGGTTCTTGAGCGTGCGGCGTCGCTGCTTGAGCCGCGTCACCTCCTCGGCGGAGAGCCCGCGCAGGTGCCGGTTCAGCTCGCGCACCGACAGCCCCATCAGCGCCTCGTCCGACAGGTGCGGCGTGTTCTCGCTCAGCTCACGCTTGATCTGGGGGCAGCATGTTGGGCACATGGGGAAACTGAGGCCCAGGTTCGCGCCCTGCTTGTGGGCCCCGGCCCAGGGCCTGGCGCGCAGCAGGTGCTGGAGACGGCTCCCCCCACCCATCCCCCAATGCTCCCCCTTCACCACCATAGGCCCAGACTTAGAGGCTGGACTTGCTCCAAGGCCCCAAACGGGAGGGCAAGGAATCCAGAAAGGGGAAACTGGGCCAAACCGGGATCTGAACACAAAAGGAACCACCACGCGGGGGCTTGGCCCAAATTCTAACCCAGTGCCCCAGCCTGGACTCAGCCAGAGAAACCTGGTCCAGAAAGCACCTTTCAAGTCCTCTCTAGCCCAGTAAGCGTGGTTCCGATGGGGAAGCCGGCCCAGAGAGGGAAGTGACCTGTCCCAGGAGGCACACAGCCTACCACCAGAGCCCAGGCCTCTTGGTTTCCAGCCCAGGGCCCTTCCCGGGGCCTCATGAACACCTGAAGCCTGCTGAGCCACCCTTGAGGATTCCAGGAACTGAAGTTGGGAAGTTGGGATGGGACAGTGAGCCTAGGCAGGGAGGGAGGGGGAGGACAGGGACAACAGGGGCTGCCTCCTCACCTTCAGGGCTTTGCTGGATAAGGGATCCACAGACATGTTTGCAGAAGGTGCCCTCTGGGCTGAGACCTAGGAGAGAGAGGAGACCAAGATCACTTTTTTTTTCTACTTTGAATAAAACCCAAACTCACTACCTTGGCATTCAAGGCCTCTGCTGTTCTGGAAGTCCTGTCATACCACCTTTCTCTGTCCCAATGGTCCAGCCACACTGGCCCCCTTGAATGGTTCATTCCAGCCTCAGGGCCTTTGCACTTGCTGCTCTCTTTACTGCTGTCTTCCTTTTACCTCCTCACAGTGACTCTTCATTGAGAGCTTTGCCAAAAAATGTCACCTCTTCGAAGTGGTCTAACCATCCCTGCTAAACACCTCCTGTATCATGACATCACCCCATTTGCTAACCCTCAGAGTCACCTCTTCTGCAATTATTTTGTTTGGTTACTTGGTTATCTCTGTCCCACCTCTCCTCCACCAAAATGCAAACTCAGGAGGACTCGGTCTTGCCTGTCCTACCATGGCATCAGTGTGCCTCAATCAGTGCCTGGCACATAGCAGGTGCTCAATAAATAAGCATGGACCCCCCCCCCAGCCAGCCATTCTCCCACATGGGGTCCAGATATGCCTCTTTGATTTTTTTTTAACTTTTCACTAAAGTATAACCTATATACAGCAAAGTACACAAACCATATTTGGAGCACCTGGCTGGCTCAGCTGGTAGAGTATGCGACTCCTGATCTAAGGGTCATGAGCGAGCCCCATGCTGGGCATAAAGCTTACTTAAAAAAAAAAAAAAATATATATATATATATATATATGCTAGTCAATGACTTTTCAGAGTCCAACCTGCAGTCCATCAAGATAACACGTAACCAGTCCCTTCCCCTCTCCCCTAGCCCACGCCCTCCTCATCCGAATCTGTCTTGGGAAAGCTTTCCCCGCCTGGCAGCTACCCAACACTAATTCAGCACCGTCCTGGGCAGACAGGGCAGCCATCCCCTAAACCGATGAGGGGTCCAGTGGCCCTCAGTGTCTCCCCCGCAGGCCTGAAAGTTCCATGTCCCTTCAACAAATATTTTTTGAGCATCTACTGTATGCCAGACATCGGCATTGGGGAGACATGGAGGGTACCTTCTGGAGGCCCGTGGCCATTGCTCGGGGCCGAGAAGGGGACTGCCTCCCAAAGCCCCCTTGAAAGCAGCAGTCCTCTCTGTCCCCAGCAGATTGTTAGCCTGCGTTTCCTCATCTGATAATCCGCATGGGGAGGCGTGGTGGTGAGGAGCGAAGGGGACAGGCGGGAAGATGCCCTGTGGTCTGAGATGCAGTAGCCTATCGATCTCATTTGCAGTACCCAGGATGCTAGAGAGCAGCAGGGGCAAACGGGGTCCAAACCCTGGTTTCTCGAGCTTTCTGTGGGGCCCACCTCACAGCCTCAGCTCGGCCTCTGACACATTCCCACAGGTCCGGGTGTCCCTGGGACACGCTGTGGAGAAATGCAAAGTGCATGGACTTTGGTGCCAGACACCCGTGGGGCCTTTTGATGGTGGTTCCCCCCACTAGCTCTGATTCTGGCCGATCAGGTAACCACTCTGTGCCTCAGTTTCCCCAGGGGTGACCCAGAGTGTGTTAGGTAACTCATGTTACTTCCCTCTCAGGACCCTCCCACAGTTCCCACCTCACTGGGAGTAAAAGCCAAAGTCATCACAATGGCCCACAAGCCGCTGCATGTGGCCCTGATAGGCCTCTGACTTCAGCTCCTGCTTGGCTCCCCTTCCCCAATCTGCTCCAGCCACACCCTCCTCCTTGTTGTTCCTCACATACCCCACGCATGCTCCTCCCCAGGGCCTTTGCACTGGCTGTTCCCTGGGCCTGGCTTTCTCTTCTCCTAGATGGCCACCAGGCTTGTTTCTCACCTTCGGGTCTCTTCAAATCTCCTCTTCTCACTCCATTTAGAATTCCCAGCCCCTGGTTCACACACACACACACACACACACACACTCTCTCTCTCTCTCTCTCTCTCTCCACCTCCCTTCCCTACCTCACGTTTCTCCATGGTACTTTCCACTGTATATATTCTCATTCATCTATTGTACATATTTGCTCAGTGTCTGCCTCCCCATTAGAGGCCCAGCTCCACGGCAGCCAAGATTCTGCCTTGTCCTCTGCCGCATCTCCAGTGCCCAGAGCCCGGCACACAGCACATGCTCAAGTAATGGTGGTTGAATTCTCAGGGTGACTTGGGCCGAGACGCAGAAAGCCCCAGGCTTCTCTGGAGACCCCCAGCAACTCTGGGCCCATACAGCCGGGGGCTCTGACACCCCAGAGGGAAGGAGTGGGACAGGAAGGGGAAGGTGGCCTTTGAAGAGATCCCCTCATAAAGGCAGCCACCAAGGCCCTCGGGCTGGGAAGGTCTTCAGAGCCATCCAAGCTTCTTGTAGTGTCTCTGGGGCCCAGAAAGTCCGAAGTCAGGACCCTGGGCTTTCACAGACGCCACTAGAGACCCTCATACACCACCCCCATCAATCCTGCCCTTCAATGCAGTCCTCTTAAAGGGCCGCTTCCCCTCCCCCCCCCACACACACACCTAGGGAGGGCCTAGAATGCTCTCCTGCTGGCTTCCACTCATCCTCTACACAGCAACCGGAGGATCTTTCCAGCATGTGACTCTGACCATGTCACCACCCAGAGGAAAACCTTCCGTGGCTCCTTACTATCCCTGGGACAGAGTCCAGGCCCACCTGCGTGGCATCCCAGGCTTGCCAGCCCTGCCCACCTCCGTTTGGCACCTCCGCCACACCGAATTTCTTTCACTTCCTCTCTCCCACACTCTGTTGCCTCTGGGCCACTCCACACCCTGTGCCACTTCTCCCCTGACTTTATCTGGAAGATTCCTACTCATCCTTCCTCCTCCAGGAAGCCCTCCCGGATCCACAGAACTTCTCAGGCACCGCCCACCCTAGCACTTCTCCCCGTCTTGTAACGGTCTGTTTCCTTGTCTCCCCACCGGACAGGGAGCTCCGCGGCAGGGAGCAGGCCGAAGCAGTTCTGGGTGCTGAGGCCACCAGCACAGGGCCTGGCCGGGGAGCAGGCACTGGTGAGATGTGGGTGGGTGGTCTCTGACACCATGACCCAGCTTGTCAGTGTCTGAATCGAGCGCCAAGCCCAAGCCTCGCTGAACACTGTCCAGGAGAAAAACCCCCTGCCCTGTCTTCAACTCTTCCTCCTTTCCATCTGCTTCCTTGCTTCCGCATGGCAAGGATTATACACAGATGCCAGGAAGATGGGAAGGGAGAAGGGGTTCCACCCTCATGATGCTTGGCCCCCAGCTGGGGTATGGGACGCAAGGAAAGGAGCAATGGATTGAGGCCAGCCTGGGTTTGAGCCCCATCTCTGTCTTCTCCAGGTTGTGTGACCTGGGGCAAGGCCCACCTCTCTGGGTCTCCACTATTGCAACTGTAGGATCAGAAAATACCTGCCAAGAGGTACAAATGTAGAGCCCCGTGAGCACCTGGGGGTTATTAGAATGGCTGAGTCCGTCCAGGAGGGGTCAGGCCGGTAGCAGGCGCTGGGACCTTGCTTGGCCTCCGCATCTCCTGGCTGGCTGGGGTCACACGGGCAAGGCCCCTGGAGGGCATCTGGCCCTGCCTCCTCACTTAGCCCAAAAGGGAGGGGCATCTCTTGCCTGAAGTCGCACAGCAGGTAAATGGTCCTGACCCCCCAGTTCAAGGCCCTTTATTCAGTGCCAGCCCCCACATCTCTTGCCCACCCCACCCCTGTTTTTTCTCTTCTTCCCTTTGAGGCCAGCAGAGGCGAACTCCAAGGTCTGCAGGTTCCCAGCGTTCTTTTGGAGGCACGGAGAATGAGCTTACTCTCAGGGACTGACGGCGGGCCTGGCCCCGTCAGCAGCCACCAGCCCTCCTGCTCTCCCCTCTCTGGCCCCTAGTCCACTCCAGAGACATCCTGTAGACGGCCCACCCACTGGCCTGGGCTCCTCTCTGGCTGCTGAACCATTCTGCTTCCTCTGTGAGGACAGAGGGAAAAAATGTGTTTTCCTGGGCCTTGGCAGCCAGCGCTGGTAGAGCCTCCTCCCTGCTGGAAGGGGAGCAAAGCTGGGAGAACCCAGCACCACAGGGAAGCAGGGGCCTTGCAGTCTAGCTCTGGTTCCACCACCCACTCGCACCGCGCGGCCTCAGATCGGTCACTCCCCTCTCCGGGCCTCAGTTTCCCATCATGCCCAACCCTCCACCGAGCCTAGAGTACCTCCCAGCACTGCTTATTTTGGAGTTGTGAGTGTCAGATTCTGGTCCAGAATGGAGCTCCAAGACCACCAACAGAGCGGAGGCCCTGGAGGAAGGGAAAGGCAATCAGGGAAGGCTTCTTGGAGGCAGGGGGATGAGAACACAAACTCTGAGACCGTCAGCCTTGACCATCCCTCTGCTCCACCCTCATAGCCAGGGACCACTTCCCCTTTCAGCGGAACTATGACCACAGCTGCCTCCTCACTGGCCTCTGGTCTTACTTGCCTCCACTGCTGGCCCTGCCATCTGTCCTCCCCGCAGAGCTGTCAGAGGGAGCACTGCTGAGGGCTGACACAAACCTACAAACCTGCCCAGGCTCAGCCCACTTCAAAACCCTGCCAGGCCAGCCTCCCCTCCAGCCTGCCAGTGGGGCCCCCGGGTCTCCATTGGATTCTCTCTCTGCTCTCTCCCAGGATCCTCATGCTCACAACAAGTGAAGGAAAGGACAGTAAGCTCTACCATCCCTGTACATTTCCCACAGGGAGTGTGTCTGTGTGCGTGCGTGCATGTGTGTGCGTGCGTGTGAGGGAGGATGGCCCGTGGGTCCTGAAGGATCTGCTCACTTTTGAGAGACTGCTTCAAGAACCCCCTCGGGCTTCCTGCTTCTCTGGGGTTCCCAGACCTTTTTTCTCCAAATGTTGTGGAGTTCTTCCAGGACATGGACCTAATGCTCATTCATTCGTTTCATCAGCAAACCCCCAAGAAGCACTTACTCTGTGCCAGACTTGTTGCTGGGTCCCAAAGGCCCAAAGATGAATCACAGCCCCTGCCCTTAAGGGCTTCATAGATGACCATCCCTCCATCTGACAGCCCAGCTCACTGGTCATCTCCTCAGAGAAGCCTCCCTTGATTGCCCTGGCTAAGTCGGAGTCCTGTTATATACTTTCAAATCACAGCACCTTCTGCCTCATACTACCCACCTCAGCTGTGGTTTTGCATTTAATTTGGTAGCTCTTTCTTCAACTTTGTCTCCCCTTCCTCAACCATAAGGTCCCAGAGGGCAGGCTCTGGATCTGGTTTGTTCACCATCTCATTCCCAGCATCTGGCCCATGACAGGCTCCATGGCAACGCAGGGTAAAAATGTCAGGACTGAGGGAGGCACAGGAACCCATGTTGGGTCCCAGGCCCTAGGGA
Organism: Phoca vitulina; assembly: GCF_004348235.1. Taxonomy (NCBI): domain Eukaryota; kingdom Metazoa; phylum Chordata; class Mammalia; order Carnivora; family Phocidae; genus Phoca; species Phoca vitulina. The sequence continues at coordinate 24,888,359 of NW_022589722.1, read as the reverse complement.
AGGCCCAGAGGTGATTCAGTGGGAGGTCAAAACTCTCAGTGCTAGCTTTCCATCTGTGAGCCACCCAGCCACTTCCCCTTGTCCCCTGACCCCCCGCCCTACTGGGGGATGTTTCCTGCCCAGCTTTGAAGGATGGGCCTGCCTGGTTCCTGTGCTCCTGGCTGCCACCTCCCTTACTAAAACCCTATACTCCTGGACATCCCTGGCTCCAGCCTGGGGCTGTGGGCTCTTCTTTTCTCTCACAGGTCCCCTGGAAAATAGGCAGTGTGTGGGGCTGCCATACGTCCCCATTCTACACCCATCCTGCCACCCCGCATATTGCCTAGTTCCTGCTGCAGACAGAGACACTCAAATTCCCACCTGTGGGAGCAGAGCTCACCAGGGCTCAAAGATCACGGTTAAAAGATCATCTGGTTTCTCACCCCAGCAAGTTCAATTACCACCCCACCCCCACCATTCTAAGCTCTGTGGGTGGGAGCGGCGCAGAATAGGACCAAAGCATCCCTAACCCCCATCTCATCCCACAGGGCTAATGGGCAGAGGAGGCTAGGTCAGGGCCCCTCCCCTCACATATTAACCCTTCATGGACCAAGACCACCTCTGCCACTGCCTGTTGACCATGCCTAGCCCAGGGTGAGGACTCTGGGTCCTAGGGCTGGCCCAGGCCTTCAACTAGCTCCTCAGGTCCAACCATCAATAGGTCCATCTGACTAATCCCACCTGTGAACTGAAACCGGCAGGAGAGCAGAAACCAGCTCCACCCCATCCTGGTCTCACCCTCCCCAGCCCATCAGGTACAACCTCCAGAACCAGGACCAGCCAAGAGTAACCACCAAAGAGAGACGGCCAGGGATTCCTTCCCACCTCCCACCTTTGTGGTGGGTTTTCTGGCCCTTCTTCCTCCTGAGAGGGACGGGATGGGCAACCCTGGGGATGAAGGAGAGTCCCCAGGGTCTGCCTTCCCCAGGCAGCTGGAAAACCCAGGGACAAGGACAGAGGCATCAGCCCACTTTGTTGCCAGACCCATCAGGGTGCTGAGGCCAGGGGTGGCCCTCTCATCTCACCCCCCAGCCCAGCCGGGTGGGGCTTTTGATACTTTGCCCCACCCTGTGGCTGCAGGCGCCGCTGGCTCAGGGCGGGGGACAAACACCGCAGTCACATGGCCGTGTCCCTGGGAAACTCCAGGGACAGCAAGGACCTGGCTGCGGGCTGGTCGGAAAGGGACAGCCCGAGGGAGAATTCCCGTACCCCCGTGTGACCATGGAACGGGCCACTTCCCTCGATCGAATCCTTATTCCGCGTTTATTCCTGTGGGCACACTCTCTCCGAGGTACACAGGGCTGGTACACAGGGCCCAGGGTCTTCACCGCCCTGGCAGCACGCGAGCGGGACAGGACACACACACACACACACACACACACACACACACACACACACACTCTCTCTCTCACTCTCTCCCCACCCCCCCTCACGCACGCACCGGGCAAGATACGTGGGACATGGCCCGGGAAACACACACGCACTCCCGCCCTCGGACGTAAACAAACCGCGCACGCACGGCCCGCGGGCACCGGTCCAGGGACTGTTCTCACCGAGTCACGTACGTGCACACACCGCCCCCGGCCCCGCCTGGGCGGACGCTGACGCTCGCCGGCCTGCGCTGCCCCTTCCTGCCCCGCTCGGCCGCCTCCCCGCGCGCGCCCCCAGAAGGGGCCCGTCACCACCGCACCCCGCCAAGCCCGCCTGGGCCCCGTCTCGGTCCTCCCGGACCTCCGGCCCCCGCTCCCCCCACACCCCCCCGCCCCCCGCCCCCCGAACGCCCCCCAGTCCGGGCGAGGGATACACCGGAGCGCCGACGAAGCGGGCCCCGGCGCCCCGCCCCAGGCACGTTCCCGGGCGCGGAGACCCTGCCGCCTGGGGTTTCGCGCGCCCGTCCCCGCCTCGGACCCGCGTCGCTCACCCGCCTCTCGGCCCGCTTCGCCTGGCGCCCCGGGCACGCGCGGCTGCCGCTGCCGTCCGGGCTTGCCGTCCCGGCCCGCGCCCTGGTCCGTCTCCCCTCCGGTCCCGACCGCCGGTCGCTCCGAGCCGGGCTCCCGAGAGCGCCGCGCCGAGTTTTGTTGTGGGGCGGGCGGCGCGGGGGGCGGCGCGGAGTTGTAAGGCGAGCTTCCCGGAATTACTCACTCACAGGATTCCTTTCATTCATAAAAACCCAGTCATGCGGTGACGTCACCGCCCGGCGATCCCTCCGGCCCCGGAGCGGCCTCCGGGCTCTCGGCCCCGCCCCCGGCAGGCCCCGCCCCCGGCAGGCCCCGCCCACATGAGGCCCCAATTCCCTTCCCCTCCCCCCGAGCCCCCTCCTCCACAAGGCCTCTGCGCGGCCGGGATTCTCAACCCCTGTTAGAACATCGGCTGGGTGCGTTCACGTGATACCTCGCGAGAGCCGCGTGGGCGGAGGTGTCATTTGTCTCCTTTTGCAGTCGACAGCCCCGTGCCTCTTCTCCTTTCAACCTACACCCTCTGCCTTGATGATCTCATCCAGTCCCGTGGTTTTAAATGCCAACCATATGCCCATGATCTCCAAAGAGCTTCTCTGAGTTCTAGACTGGCCACTCTGCACCTCTAGCTGGGAGCCAGATGAGGATGGCAAAAATCCAACTCCCGACCACCAACCCTACCTCAGCCCCCGGTACCCCCAGACTTCCCAGCTGCAGTTGTTCAAGCCCATTCCTCTTCCTCCCTTCTTCCCCACTAGTCAGGGGGCTCTGCCTCCAACACTGTCCGGCATCTGACCACTCTTCCCCACCCCCAGTGCTACCACCTGGTCCAGCCACCATCAACTTACCTGGACAATGGCAGCAAGCCTCCTGATAGCCTCCCCACTTTGCCCCCAAAGGCTTTCTTCACACATCAAAGTTCTTAAAACAAGGATCAGATTCTTTGACACACTCCCACCCTCTGGTTTCACACCCTCAATGGCTTCCCTTTGCATTTAGAATATAAACTCTACTCCTCCTTTTGGTCTATAAGGCCCTAAGCCATCTGGCCTCTACCCAGCTCCACAGCCTCACCTTCTGTTCTCCCCTCACCCACTACTCTTCAGCCACACTGCCCTTCCTACTGTCTTTCAAACACACCTAGCTTATTCCTACCACGGGTCCTTTGCCCTAGCTATGTCCTCTTCTGTTCACGGCCAGGCTCTTTCTCATCTCTCAGGTCAGCTTAGAAGTCACTGCCTCAGAGAGGCCTTTCCTGATTGCCCTGCCTAAAGGAGCCCCCACTTCTGAAATCTGTTCTTATATTAACCTTAATATCTCCATAAGGTATTACCTTGCTTATATTTGCTTACTATTTAATGTCTGTCTTCCCCAAACAGAATGTAAGCTTCTTGTCTACCGTGCTCACCACTGCAGGTCCTGTGCCTAGAGCAGTGCCCGGTCCACAGTGAGCCCTCAATAAATACATGTTGAGGAAATATATTAGTGGAGGCTCAGAGAGGTCAAGTGACTTTCCAAAGTCACCCAGCTGGGAAGTACAAGAACTGGAATTTGAATCTGGACCTGGTCCAGACAGTTGGGGCTGTGCCCGACTGAGTGGGTTCCAGTATAAATGTGAGGGTTATATTCAGTGCCTGGGGCTCCACTCAAAAGGGGCAGCTTTGGGGGGGGGCAAAATGGGGGTGTGTTGCGGTTTATCCCCCTTGTTCTTGCTCATGCTATTTTCATTGCCTGAAGGGCCGGTCACTCCAACAGCTACATCTTCTATGAAACTGACATCACAGCACCTACCTTATTTTACTGTGTAAGGCATAGGACCTCGACTAGGTGGTCTTTGTGTGGGGCCTTGGTCACCGGCAAGGCTCCTCCGTCCCTTGATATAGTAGAGTTTGATTTCAGAGGCCTTGTTATACCTTCCTGCCTGGGATTGTGACTACTATCTCTTACCTCCTGAAGGCCTTGGGTTTCATATGCAGGTTGGCCCACTAGGCTTCCCAAGTGACCAAATATGTTTGACACTCAAACAACCCTCTCCCCCCAACCAATTGCCCACTTGCCCTACATTTACACATCTCACAGAGCCACTCATATTACCTCTTGGGATACAGAAGTTCTTGATTTGAGAAACTGCACGATTGTGATTGTTGGGCTTTCTCTGCGCCCTCCCCCCCACCATTTTCTATGAGCTTCTTAAGAGCTCGGTGCTCAACTAGTGAATGAATCCCCAGTGACCTGCACAACACCCCAGGACACCATGCTGCCTAAATCCTTTGTTCCCAACCCCAGCCTGCCCACGTCAGGGTGTCAGCACTTCAGTACCCATGCAGCAGAGACTGCTTGCCCACAGACATGGCTCTCTTTCTGGTCAAGGTCAAGGGACATAGTGCAATGTCGTATTTAAAAGTGGCAGCTCTGTGGCTTGAAAGGGGGGTTCCTACTGGACAAATCTAGGACAATTCCAATATAAAAAAAAAAACCAGTAATGATGGATCATAACCCATTAAATAAGAGAAGAATTGATGAGTCCATACTAATATGAATGAATGAATGAATAGGAGACAAAGCCCCTCCTTCCAGTAGAAGGAATGATGGAGTTAGAAAATGACCATTAGGCAAGCCTTCTAGTAATAATGGATTACAAGAAGAATCATCAATGGATATGAAAATTTGATGAGAAATGTGAAATTTTATAGTTTTTTTTTAAGGATTTTATTTTTATTTATTTGACAGACAGAGACACAGCGAGAGAGGGAACACAAGCAGGGGGAGTGGGAGAGGGAGAAGCAGGCTTCCCGCTGCGCAGCAATCCCGATGTGGGGCTCGATCCCAGGACCCTGGGATCATGACCTGAGCCGAAGGCAGACACTTAATGACTGAGCCACCCAGGCGCCCCGAAACTTTATAGTTTCAAAGTGTTACCATAAATATAATTTTTTTAAAGACTCTATTTGAGAGAGAGAGAGAGAACGCACAAGCAGGGGGGAGGGTCAGAGGGAGAGGGGCAAGCAGACTCCCCACTGAGCAGGGAGCCCGACATGGGGCTCATCCCAGGACCATGAGATCACGACCCGAGCCTAAGTCAGATGCTTAACCAACTGAGCCACCCAGGCGCCCCCCTAAATATAATTATTAATTGGAAATGGAAGGATAGTCATTCCACAGTGGAGAAACGTGGCAGATACCACTTTCACTAAGTGATCAAAGTTCCTTTCAGCAGTAATGGAGCAAACTGACGCATGTACCCCCTGAATGATGCACTGAAGAGGACACAGCATCACTTCTGTGGTGCAGCTGACAGAAGCTCTTACAGTGAATGTGATCGTGAGGAAATGGGAGACACACCCAAACGGAGAGAAGCCCTATAAAATAACTGACTGCATGCTTTAAAAAATGACAAGATTGGGGCGCGTGGGTGGCTCAGTCTGTTAAGCGTCTGCCTTTGGCTCCAGGTTGTGATCTCAGGGTCCGGGGATCAAGCCCTGCGTCTCAGCACGGAATCTGCTTCTCCCTCTCCCTCATGCTCTTTCTCTCTCTCTCTTTCTCAAATAAATGAATAAAATCTTTAAAAAAATAAAAATAAAAATATAAAAAATGACAAGATCATGAAAGACAAAGACGGGACTGTTCCAGATTAGAGGAGACATGACAACTGAATGCTGTGTGGGATCCAGGATTTTCTGTTGGTATGAAGGACATTATGGAGGTAGTTGGTAAAGTCCCAGTAAGGTCTGTGGACTAGCTAATAGACTCTTACGGATGTTAATTTCCTGATTGGTGGTCAGGTACGAGAGTGTCCTTGATTTTAGGAAACACGTGTTGGAATATTTAGAGGTAAAGGGGCATCGTGTCTGCAATTTACTCTCAAATGGCTTGGAACAAGATAGGTAGGGAATTATAAAGATAATGTGACTAAACATTAGCAATTGCGGAATCTGGGTGAAGAACATACAGAAATTCTGTCATTCCTGCAATTTTTTTTTTTTTAAATACAAGTTCTTTTCCTCGGTTTTGTTTTTTTAAGTAGGGGCCCTCAGGGTAGTCTGAGGGCTCAGATCCTGGCCTCCACCCCTCACCAGCTGAGTGACTGAATCTCTCCCTGTCTCACTGTCCTCCTTGGTAAACCGGGCTTACTAGTAGTGCCAACTTCACGGATGGTGAAACAATTTAATGTGTTCACACTTAAAAGCAAGTGGCACAGTGCCTAGTGTGGGATAAGAGATCGATAGATATTGGGTGAGAGAGAGATGAGTCTTCTGGAGTCCCCTAGAGAAACCTGCCTCTTCCCTGGGCAAGTCACAAAGCCAGGGCTGACCCCACCGGGCCAGAGACCCCACCTCCTGCCCACAGGGCGGGGCCTCGTTGTCAGTTTCTGGGGAGGGCCTGCCTCTGCCTGCTAAGTGCCCCGCAGCTCTGACTGGTCCAGCTCATCCCCTGCTCATCTGGCCAGGGCTCCAAACCCCCAAATAGCACCCAAGCATATCCCTGCGGGACCCCAACCCTCAGTAGGTGCCCAGGAACAGCGACAGGCTTCAGCCAAGCCTGGATCTGCAGCTCATTCACACCCCTGGCTGATCCCAGTATGGGGCATTCCTCGTTCCCAGCCTCGGTTTCCCCATCTGCAGTGAAAGCCTAGGATTAGGTCAGTGATTTCGAAACCATCTCAAACCACAGTAAACTTTCTTCAAAGGAAATGTGTCCCGCATTGTAAAAATAGCTAGAGGCTGGTTGCTGCGGAGGGGACCAGCGCTGGTTTGGAGATTTCTGGAGGCCCTTCCTGCCCTGAGATGTGATTTCCAGGCCCCCAAGAGCTCCTGTCCCCGGACATTGGGGTCTTCCCAGCCCCCCTTAGCAGGGCAGCCCTCCGTCACTGAGCCAGGTCCCACTTTTGCGGTGGGTTCCTCTACTGGTTGGGAGTGATGTCACGGGATCCTTTCTGCCACCTCGTCTCATTCCCACTTCTTCACCCCTCACATGCCTCGTAGCAGCTTCTTACTGCGTTGTACTTGTTACTGTTACTGTGTTCCTGAGATGCAGCTTAGGTGCCAGGCACCGTGCTAAGTGCCTAGGACCTGTCTGCACTGTGTATGTTTCCCCAGCTCTTTCTTCCCCCTGCTAAATAAACCAACCATCCCCCCAAATTACCTGTACTTTCATCACATTTCGGTGTCTTCATAACTTAACTTTCCCTTCTCACAAAAGCCCTTTCTGTTGTAGGTGGGCAGTGGGGGCACAAATGATCAGCCTCCTTTTAGAGCGGAGGAAACAGACCCATTTATGGATTCACCAACTGCCCAGAGAGCACCCGTTGCTGGATGTGCTGTACCTGATCGCTGTTAATCCTCGCTACTGTTTGGGGAGTCAGCTGTTACCAATGCCTGCGGACGAGACATCGAGACATCGAAACTCTGAGAGGTGAGACAACCAGCCTGATATCACACAGCCAGTCCCTGGCAGAGGAGGATTCGAACTCAGGTTGGTCTGATGCGAGGGCGGAGCTGTCTCCCACTGCCCCTGCTGGGCATAACCCCTGGGCTTTTTTGGGGAGCCATCTGAGCGGCTGCTTACTGAAGGATACTCCAACACTCCCTGTGGGGAGCTCTGGCCGGGATCCTGCACAGGAATCCCACCCGTCTTCTTCCCTCCTACTTTGAGATCCTAAGGCACACGGTGATGGGGGGCTGGCAGAGGGTGTCCCTGCACTGGGCTACTGTCTGCAAGGGTCCTGGGTCCAGCAGGGAGAAAAACTGCACTGCTTTGTCCTCACTTCCACTTGAGGAAGGGGAGGCCAGCTGAGAAGCCCGGCCTCGACCCCCTGCACTTGTCCTTCCCCCTTCCTCTGTCCCTGCAGAAGCGTCCCAAAGCCACCTCTCCTCCCCCTAGACCCTCAGGCCTACCCTCCAGCACAGACATTTCCCCAAGTGGCTGCCATCCCCAACCCGCACCCAGGTCCAACCGGGACCTCCCCTCATTTCCCTAATAGGCTGGAGATGCCACCTTCCACTCAGTCACCCTAGGGAGATACCAGGCTGCCATCCTTGCCTTGTCCCTCTCCCTCACTCCCACAGCTGGGCAATCACCAAGTCTCCATGCCCTCAGCTCCTTGACTTCTGTTCATTCTCTCTTCCCAGCCATGGTCTCAGTTCCAGCCACTGCATCTCTCTCCTGGACAGCTGCCGTGGCCTCCTGCCTGGTCTCCCCGCCTCCAGAACCTTCTAATCCAGCCTCTCATCCAAAACCCAAATTTGACAAGACGCTTCCCACGTGACTCTGATAAACAGAACCCCCAGCCCTCCCCACGATGGACATACAGTGTGAACAAAAACATAAGCGTGTGTTAAGCCAGTGCAATTGTGGGGTAGGGTTGTTCGTTACTACAGCACTCCCTAGTCTATCCTGCCTGGTAGTCTGATGCGATCCCTTGTAATTTTGTGATTTCTCCAGGAAAACCGTATTTGCCTCTAGTCCAGTGCTTCCTTACAATAAACAATTATCTGTGGATTTGAGGCAAGTTTGTGTTAAATTGCAAACCCTAAGGACAGGAACAGACGTATCTGTCGTGCCCCCACCCCACCAAGAGTGAGGCTGTGCACGTAGTAGGTGCCTCATCAGCACGGGCTGGAGAAACTGAAGTGAGGATGAGAAGCGCAGGAGAAAGAAGAAAGGGATGAAGACCTTGTGCACTCTGACCCCCAAGAACCCCGTGTTAGACCCCATCCCGAGAGGCTAGACTCTGCGCAATCACTGGCACAGGTCCCCCATCTTTGCCTGAAATGCCCTCCGCTCAGCCTCGGCAAACACTCCCCACTCTTCAGGATCCAGGTTCAGGCTAGCTTCTTGGCAGAGCTTCCCTGGCCCCCTGGCCCTGAGAACCAGCCTCTCCTCAGGCCACAGTCTGCCCTGGGAGCCCCTGAGCTGGGCTGAGGGGCCCCGGGGGTGGGCAAGTCCTGCTTTTGCTGGCCAGGACTGGCTTTCCTCCTTGCGATGGGAACACACGTTGCAGCTGCCTCAGGGCCCAAGATCACCTGCACTCATTCCCTTCCAGAGGGCACAGGCCTCCATGGCGCCCCCTCCCCCCAACTCGGAAGCCATATAATTAGTGCAATCATTACACAGCTGCCTTGTGGTCTCTGTCCCCACTGCTCACCTCTCTACAGCAGCAGGGGGATTTTTTCCCCCACATCATTTGCCTGTCACCCTACTGGGGCTCCCACTGGCTGCAGGGGGCAAGGTCCGCATCCTCAGCCTGGCACTCGAGAATCTTCATGCTTGAACTCTGTGGCTCACTGCCCACTCACCAGCTCACACACTGGATTCCAGCAATGTTCAACCTCTCGTAGTTCCCCAAACCCTCCATACAATCTTGTGATGTGTGGACTTTTGCCCAAACGGTTCTTCCCACCTGGAATATTTTGACTTTCCCAATCCAGCCGGCAAACTCTTATTCAACCTTTGAAACTCAACTTATGAACAGGGGTTGGTACATTTTTTTTTTTTTCTCTAAAGGGCCAGATAGAAATGTTTCAGGCATTGTGGGCCATGCGGTTTCTGTAACAATTCCTCGACTCTGCCATTGTAGACAGCATAGGCATGTGAACGAATGATGTGGCTGTGTTCCAAGAAAACTTGGTTTACAGGAATAGGTGGCGGGGGGTTAGAGTGCCCACCCCTGCTCAAGAGTCATCTCGCCAAGCTTCCCACAGACAGAGTTTTATCATGACACAAAACCCAACTGTAATGATTGCACAGCTGTGATGATTAGATGGGATGATGGGTCATACGAGCATCTCTCACCCTGGTATCTATAATAGCCTCCTCACTGGCCTCCCAGCCTCTGCCTCGCCTTTACAGTCTATTCTTAATTGAACAGATATGATGTTAACATGTAAATCCAATCAGGTCACTCTGCTCAAAAACCTCCCATGGCTCCCCATTTCCCTCAGAATGAAAGCCAAAGTTTTAAAATGATCTACAATGTGCGTCAGGCCCTGATATCCCTTTGACCTCTTCGCCTACCCGGCTCCTGCTCTCTCATACTATTCCAGGCGCCACAGCCTCCTTGCTTGTCCTGACACAGGCCATGGAGACTCCTGCCTCAGGGCCTTTGCTCATACCATTCCTTCCATCAGGAACACTCTTTCCCAGGCTCACTCCCTGGCGCCCCCAGGCCCTTATTTAAATATCTCCCTTCTCAGTGAGGTCTTCCCGGGCCATTCTGTTTAAAACTGCACCCCGCCCCCTACATTGCCCCTCGCTTTTATTCCACAGTGTTTATCACCCTCTACCATACTGTACTTCCCCCCCAACTTTTTAATTATAAAAATGTTCAAATACACAAAACATAGAAGGACTAGTGCAATGGCAGTCATACATATAACCCCAGATTCCACACTCAAGGTTTTTTGAAAGAAAGATGCTAACATCATGACACTTCACCCGAAGATTTTAGCAAAACACACTCTATGTTTGACTTGATCTTGTTTATCATCTGTCTTTCCCCCCGACAAGACTGCAAACACCAGGAGGGCGGGGATTTTTGTCTGTTTTGTTCACTGTGGTTTTCTCAGCACCAAGAACATTGCTTGGCACATAGTACTTCTATGGAGCAGGGAAAGAAAAGACAAGGCAGGTCCCGATTCTGATTCTGCCTTTTATTTATTTATTTATTTATTATTTTAAAAGATTTTATTTATTTATTTGAGAGAGAGAGAGAGAGAGCTCGCGCCAGAGGGGGGAGGGACAGAGGAAGAAGGAGAAGCAGGATCCCTGCTAAGCAGGGAGCCCAACACACGACACACGGGGCTCAATCCCAGGACCCCAGGACCACGCCCTGAGCTGAAGGCTGACACTTAACTGACTGAGCCACCCAGGCACCCCTGGTTCTGCCTGTTATTGACACGTGACTCAGGAGATCATTTCCCATTGCAGAACCTGTAGGTTTCTTCAACAATAAAGTGGGGGCAAGAGTACTACTTCTCAGCACTGCGGTGAGGATCCAACAAGGTAAGAGTGTAAGCTGCACCATTAGCATGTCAGCTAGTTAAATTTTTTTTTTTTTAAGATTTATTTATTTGAGAGAGAAAGAGCGCGTGTGCTCGTTGAGTGTGCCGGAGGGGGAGGGGCAGAGGGAGAGGTAGAGAGAGGATCTGGAGCAGACTCCCAGCCGGTTGAACACAGGGCCAATGTGGGGCTGATCTCACGACCCTGAGATCATGACCTGACTCAAAACCAAGAGTCAGACACTTAACCGACTGAGCCACCCAGGCGCCCCAGTTAGTTAAATTTCTATCCAACTCTGAGGGAGGGGACTTGGTCTAGTCTGACTCTCCAGATTCTGGGCTCCTAGAAAGCAGACATTTTGCTCTGAGATGTTTGTAGCTGCAAGCCCCTCTGAGATGTTTCTGGCACAGCCCCTCAAGAGCAACTCTTTGACTTGAAGGGCTCCAATGCAAATATCCAACAGAAAGCCAACCGAGTGCATCCCATCATGCTTATTTGCCTCCTCCCTTCCCATTGCTTGCTCATTCAATGCTTCCTAATACTGCCCTGTACCTCATCTCTTGCTTTATCCACTCATTTCACAGTTTTCACCAGAAATACCCAGGGGAGGGACACTCAACTTCATGAGGCCCTGAGATTAAATCTCTTTCGTGGATCTTTGAGGGCTTTTTACAGTTGATCCAGCCTCCCTCAGGCTTTGCTGCATTTCAGATTCAGTTGTGTGTCTGTATCGCCGAACTTGTCTTGCAGACCCACCGTGAATACCAGGGTGTTTGCTGAAGAATGGGACTCAGCCCGCTGAACCTACGTGTTTTCTTGGGTCAGATCACTTGGTAGAGGGTGGAATGCCTGGCCTTTTGCAAGCTCCCTGATAACCATCGTCCTAACTTCACTTGTTTGGGGTGTGGAGGGCAAAATATTTTCAGTGAAAAGTCTTGAGTCTTCACCCAGTTCTCTCAACTCAAAGCTCAAACTCTTGAGCAAAATTCAAACCTCAGTTAAAGGAACAGTTTCCTCACCTGTAAAGTGCAGACAAGAGCAGCTACACTTCAGAAATGATGAATGTGAAGTCGAACTACTTTGTAAGGGGTGAAGCTCTGTATGGGTGTTAGTTGATATGATCCGCTCAGCAGAAGCAAAGCCATCACTACAACCCACTCGCCAGTGTGCCTTTTGCACCATGACTAATCATAACAACGACCATTTGTTGAAATCCCACTATGTGCAGCTACAGAGATGAATTTCTCTCTAGGTCACAACATCCTTATTAAGGATGAGGAGTTCGCAGAGACCAAGTCATTTGCCCACGTTTCTGCTAAAAGTGCTAAGATATTTCCTGAGATCAGGTTGGTGCAGGCCTGCCAGATAACAACGAATACTTTCTTAGCACAACCATACTTAGTGTTTCTTATTTAAACTAAGAAAATATTGGTCGTTGAGCCAAAATTCTAATTTAACCGGGCGTCCCATATTCTTATTTGCTCAATGTGGGGGTCCCCAGCAAAAATCAAAGCAGGTTCCTCCCTGCCACGCCCTGTGTCTCTGCTGGTTTCACTTTTATCTTTCGAGCCGTCATTAACAGTAGGTTCTGGCTCCAGGGCTCCAGACTATTTCAGGAGGTGGAAGGCGGACGAGGAGACTCCCGCCCCTCATCGACATGTCCGCCAACGAGCCGGCACGCGGACCTTCCGCCCCGCACAGACGTGGCCGCGCCCCGCCGCGGAGGATTGGCTCCAGCCTGAAGCCCGGCCTCCCTCGGCGCTGGGAGCCCCTTCCATTGGGCAGTTAGAAAACATGGCGGAGCTCCGCCCCCGCCTTCCTCGCACCGCCCCCGCTCGCGGCGCGGGGGCGGGGCCCCAGCGGCGGCCGGAGGACGGGCTTCAGTGATTGGCGGAGGGCGGTGGCCGGGCCGTCACGTGGGGCCGGGATCCTTTGTTTGCGGAAGTAGAAGGAAGTAGAAGGAAGTAGAAGTGCTGAGTAAGCCGAGGTGAGTGACGGCGCAGGGGAGGCGGGGCCTGGGGGGCCCTTCTCCAAACCTCCTCGGCGGCCCAGATTCGGTGGTCGCCACCCCCACCCTCCTTCAGACCTCCCTTGTGTTCCCCGATTGTTAGTCGTGTCCTCCATTGACCCTTGTGTGACCTTCTGAGTCCCCGCAGCTTCCGCCCTCTGATCCCTCAGCGCCCCCAACTTCCACCTGTGACAGCTCTTGTCTCATTTCGAACTTGTGACCTCCCCAGGGACGCCAGCTTCGGCCCTGGATCCCTCCTTAGTACCCGTCTCCCTTGTGTGTCTCCCCTCTATCACTGACTTCCTTGGTCATCCCATCCCCGTCTCCCTCCAACTCTCAGGGCCCCCAGTTTTCACTCTGGGACGCATTGATTGTCCCATTGCCTTCCTGTGCCCTTCTAAGCGCTCCCGACTTTTCTGCCTCTGTATTCCCACCTGATCCCCCACATCCCCTGTTTTCTGCAGTTCTCCGTTTGTGTCTCCCCTCTTGTCCATTTTACTCTCCCCCCCTTTCTGACTCCCATCTACCTGCTTCTCTCTGCTTATTGTCTCTCATTTGCCTCCAGATTTCATCTCTGCCTGTGCCCCACCATGCTCCCTCCTTCCCCATAGCCTCCTCACCCCCGCGTCTCCCAGCCCAACTCTGTGTCCACCTCCTGCTTCCAGAGATGGCCTGCAAGCTGGTGATCTGGAAGGTGTGACCTATTTGACCTTGCCACTGGGATGGGCAGGTCCGTGGGTGTGGGACAAGGAAGGCTCAGGGATCTGTGCCCATTTTTTTTTAATGGACTATTCATGTGACCCCAAACAAATACCTTCCCTTCCCCTGAGCTTCTGGGTCTTTGCTTCACCTGCCCTTTTACGCACCCAACAGGATGTTAGGCAGGTTTGGTTTGGCAACACAGGAGCCCCACCCGTGGGCTGAATGCAGTGTTTTTGTTATTGTCCCTGCCTTAAAATGTACCTGGAGTTTGGAGGCTGTTTTCTGTCCCAAGTTGCAGTTTCCTTGTGACACAGGGATTATATTTCCTGCCCTTGTAAGGCTGCTGTGAGGTTGAAAATTTGAGAAAATGTAGAAGACAAAGCAATGGTTTTGCTATTGCGTCACAGCCAGGAAAGGGAAAGGGATAAAATGACAAAAGAAGGAGGGAAAGACAAGTAGAAGGCCCACTGTCTGCATTTAGCATTTGACAGTATTTATTGATCAGCTGCGGGGAGTCAGGCTCTTTTGTATGTTGTTGCTTTTACCATTCATTAATTCCTCATTTCTTTAACAAATATCACTGGACTGTTTATTGCCCTTGACCTAGCAATGTTATTCCTATTTAACATAAGAAAGAGGGCGAATGCGTTGCCTGAGGTCACACCAGTTGATGAGACTGGAGTCGCAACCTGCAAACCCTGCAGCCTGTGTGATTGGCCTGCTGTGGGAGGCTCACTGCTGTAGTCTCGGTGCCCGGGTCACTTTTTCTCCCTTCCACGGATTACTTTCTCAGTAGGTGATAGTATCCTCAATGAGAATTTCCTTCTCACTCAGCAGAATGACATCACCAAGAGATAGAGGAAGTGCTGTGTGTGCGTGTCTGCACACGTGTGCTGGGTGTGTGTGGAGGGGGTGAGGGGGGCCGTAGTGAAGAGGAGACCTTGTTACAAGAGCTTCACTTTGTAAGAGGGTGGCTCCTCGGAGAACATTTTCATAGGTCCATGCCTGACATGCCTCTTCTCTCTCTCTCTTTTTTTTTTAGTCCATCCTCATTTTTCTTTTTTGGGTGATCTCATCCAGTGTCATAGCTTTAAGTACCATCTCTACTCTGACAACTCCCAAATTTATATCTCCAATCCAGTCTAGATCTTTCCCTTGAATGATAGACTCACTTATATAATTGCTTGCTCAACATCTCAAATGTGGGCCTTTCAAAGTTAAAGGTATTTAGAATTAAGCTGATATATATCCCCTTCATCCCTACCCCACCTTCCACCGATGTCTGTCCCTCCCACTTACTTTCCCGTCTTTAGGAAATGGCAGTATTCTTCTTTCAGTTGCTCTGGCTGAAGCTGTGGGATTATCCTTGCAGCCTCTCTCCACCCCTCATCCAGCCAGTGATGTGCTAATGTCACTGCTTTGCTCCAAGCCCTGCGATGGCTTCTCTCGCTTATGTGTGCCTGGCACTCTGTTACTTCTCTGACTTCTCTGGCGTCCTTGCTGTACTTGGAACTCATCAGGCATGCTGCAGCCCCAGGACCTTTGCACTTGCTCTTCCCTCTGCCTGGACATTTCTTTACCTAGATATCCACACAGATTTTGGCCTCATTTCCTTTTAGTCTTTATTCAAGGTTAAGTTCTTGGTCAGGACTTCCCTGGTCACCCTGTCTAAAATTTCAGTCTCTACCTTGGCATTTCTTATCCCCCTTATTTGGTTCCCTTTTCTTCTCAGCATCTACCCAGTATCTAAAACCTATGTATATGTTTTGCCTATTTATCTTCTTTATTATTTAACTCTCGCTAAAGTAGAAGATCTGGGAGGGCAGGGATTTTTGTCTGTTTAGTTCACTAGCGAAGTCTCAGAAGTTAGAACAATGCCTGCCCCAGAGTAGGTCTTCGATAAATATTTATAGAGTGAATCATAAAATGATTCATAAAATGGGCCACCCTGTACCTAGGCACGAGCCCAACAATCTCTTCAAGTTATCGGTGTCTCCTGTCCTTGGGAGCTTCAGCAGCACGTTGGGGGGCAGTCTGCTGCTGGCTGTGGTCGTGCTAAGCGAGGCAAATGAAAAAGACACCTTTTCCTTTCTTGAAGGGCGTTTTACTCTGGCTCATATGAACGGTGGTGCATTTTTAGATGCGAGCCTTAGCTTTTGGAGGACAAGAGGCTGAAAATCAAGCCACTCAGCTACTTTTCCATTCAGGCTTTCTCCTGAAGGCAAGTTTGAGGATGACGAGATGCTGCTCCGGATGCTAACTAACTGGGTTCAGACCCTGGCAAGTCACATAAGCTCCTGTGCCTCAGTTTCCTGCGTGTAATATGAGTAGAAGTACACCTTCTCGTAGGAGTGTTTTGAGGATTAAATGTGGTAATTACCTCTGACACCTGGAGAGGCACCGGGTACTCACTGGGTGCTGGATGATTGTAGCAGTGTTGCTTCGTGTGTAAAGTGATGGGGGCAAGCCCTTTCCCCTTCCTCACTCACATTAGGAATGAGTTTGGGATGAGCTGGGGTGGGAGAGAACATTTGAAGGAACATTTTGTTTTAGAGGCAGCTTTGGAAGCCCAGAGGCTTGGGTGGGGCATGGAAAGGACATTTGACCTAACCCCTACTTCCGTCAGGTCTTATGCACTAATTGAGCACCTACTGTTTGCAGGCCCTCTGCCTAGTGCAGTTCAGGAGTCGGAAGAAGCCATGAGTCCAGCCGCCAGGCAACACCTCCCACTTCCTTTCTTTGGGCCTCAGTTTCCCTATGTGCCAGACAGGGATAACACCCACGCCTTCCTTCCTTCACGGGCATTTGTGAGCTTCAGGAGAGCTAACAGATGTGGGAACCCTGTGCTTTATGCGCGGTGGTCTTGCGAGAGGGCGGAGGTGATGCGGTCATGTACCAAGAGGCGCGGCTGGTGGGGCCTGAAGGAAGGAAGGCGGCGGTGCTCGGGCCGGGCTGGGTGCCCTGGGTGATCCTGCCGGGGCAGTGGATGGGGGAGACCTCAGCTGCACAGGAGGGGGTCGCTGGCCTGTGCCAATTGTTCCAATCATAGGACATCCTGTCATAAGCAGCCGGGGCTCGGGAAGCCTGATTTCCAACTCGAGCGGTTCTGCGTGTGCTCCCAGGATCCCCCACGAGGCCAGTCATGTGAGGTCAGCTTCCTGGCCCGGCTGCCAATGTGATCCTGTCACGCACCTCCAGGGCAGCTGTCCTGCCCCTCTGGCCAGGCTTCGTCAAGAGGGAAGCAGAGGGCTCGTAGAGTGTCCCTGCTTAGAGTCTGAATGAGCTTCAGGTATAAGCAGACTTTCCAGACCCAGAGCTCAGTGCCCCATAAATGTTCTGAGCGTTTCAAGGTGGTGGTGTGCTGGGCAGCCCGGAGTGGGTGGGGAATAGGGTGTGTGGCCTGTTACCACCCGCAAGGGAGTAAGAGAGGAGTGGAGGGTGCCTTGGAGGTGCCGGCCCTGGGGGTTTAGGGTGGCTTATTCCTTTGTCCTCACTCATTCACCAAGCATTTATTAAATATCCACTATAATCAGGAACAGCATGCTATGTGCTCGGATAAAAAAATAAAGAGGGGGGCAACCCAAACCAACAGATGCACCATCATTATCACAGGATAAATGCTCCTTTGGGGGAGCCCCTGGGCAGGGTGAGGGCACCCCCAGGGCTGAGGGGAGGGGAGGCACAGGGTAGGATTCTTAGACGAGGTAGCATGTGAGCCAATTCTTGAAGGACAGGAAGGGTTTATTCATTTATCTAACAGCAAAGTGAGGAGCACAATCTAGGCAGGAGTGCGAGCAGGTACATGGAGGCGTGAGAGTGGTATGTTTTGGGAGGTCTCTGGTGCAGCGTGGCTGGAGTAGGGGTGCAGGAAGTGGGCTGGCCAGGTCATGTGGATGCTTGCCTTCCTCTCCCTCCCCCCTCCACCCCCGCCCCGGAGCTTGGGCTCACCCTGGAAGGTGATGGGGAGCCTCTGGGCAGGTGTAAGCATCCGATGTGCATCCTGTGGTAGGCACAGAGGGCTTGTAGGGATGGATGGTGGGCCTGGCCCTCAAGGTGCTTGTGGACCCGAAGGGTATAACACAAGCTGGGAGCATTGCGGGAGGGACCAGCTGGGGCTCTGAGCCTCCATAGGGAGCCGCTGGGCCTTGAAGGACAAGCAGAGGCTCTGGCAGAGATGGGAGCGAAGGGGGTCAGGGGAGGACATTCCAGGGAGGACAGGCCAGAAAGTTTGACAGTTCAGGGCCTCTCTCTCTTTCTCTGAAAGAGATAACAGTCCAGACTAGGAGGTGGGTGGACGGGGCCCAGGGCCTGGCGGCTTTGCGCTTCCTCTCTTGCTTGAGACCTACCTGGGGTCCTTCAGGGAATTCGTGGCCGAGGTGGAAGCAGACATCTGAGGACGGGGTTCTCCCCTACCACCCCTGTAACCAGCCACACGCTACCCCCCCCCCCCCCCCCCCCGCCCCGTTGTGCTTCTTGAGCTTGTAGCCTCATCCACAAACTTGTCATAAAGCGCCCAGGTCGCAGGCTGGCTCTGAGCACGACTCTAAAGCGGATGCCGGCAGGATGGGTCCGTGGTGACCAGTATTCGTGTAGACCACGGCAGTGCCCATAACTCCCTGTGTGCCGCCCAAGCCCGAGGAAAATGCTCATTCCTGGCCAGGTCACACAGGCCCCTGTCCCCGTGCCCTCCCTTATGGTCTCTTTCGCTCCATCTGTGGGGAGGCCTCTTGCCCGGGTCCCCACTGCAAAGTTCAGCTCAAGAGTCACCTTGTGCACCCATCCTTTCCCGACTCTTCCCCGCAAGGGGACAGGGACTGGGTTTGGGTCCCCCTGTGACTACTCGTTTTATGAACCTAACCGGCCACTTCTGGGGAGCTCACCAAAGATGCCACCTGTCAGTTCCCATCTCCCTCTGACCCCAGTATTGCTGCTTTTTTTGTTTATTTTTTTGGTGGCCATCAACACATCTCACTTTAACTTGCCCTTCCAACACCCACAGTCTGAGGCCTCTCTGGACCTCCATTACTTCATCTCTAAAATGGGGACATTAATGCTTGTCCTTCCTGCCTTACAGCTCCTCTCCTCTAGGGTTGCCTTCTCCAGCAGCAGCTTCCTAAGCCTTCCCTGAAGGAATCAAGCAGGCAGGCGGGGGCCTTTGATAGGGGACAGGTGAGGAAAAGTAAGGAAAACAGGCCAGAAATGTCTGGCCTCCCCGTAGGGCAGACAAAATCGACACCTGGAAGCTGCAGGAGAGGCAGAATTGTTGGCGTCCCTCTCACCGCAAAAGCTCTTGGGTTCATGGCTTTCCTGCTTGTGGCGTCTGAGAGCTGCTCCAAGCCTCCGGTGCCCAGGAGTGGACAGCCCCTTTCATGTGACCTTGGTGTCCCCTGCGTCACCTATGAGCAGGGAGCAAGCCCAGGTGAGGAGCCCTAGAGAACAGTTGTCAGCAGGTAAAAGCAAATGTTGACCCTGTGGGGAGGTCAAGGGCAAGGGGCTGTGAGAAGTGAGAGGGGGAGGAAGCCGGGAAGGAGGGGGCCGCTCCCCAGCTGCGCACTACCCCCCCCCCCCCCCCCCCCCCCCCCCCCCCCCCCCCCCCC
>NW_022589722.1:24836871-24868961 GCF_004348235.1 Phoca vitulina | reverse complement strand
CCCCCCCCCCCCCCCCCCCCCCCCCCCCCCCCCGCAGCTGTGCTGGAAAGAACCTGGGCTCTGAGGTCAGGGCTGGGATGGGAGGAAGAGCACAGCAGCGAGAAGGAAGCAGAAGCATGCGCTCTGTCTACTTCTCACTTGCCGCTTTCCGGGCTGGTCTGTTATGATTGTTCCAGGATGTGGCCCAGGGGAGTTCATTTCCTTTCTTCCACCTTGTGATAACAATGGCCACTGTTTGTGTGCCCACAGTCGGCCAGCGTCCTGGACACTTTCCCTCCGTTGTGTCATTTCATCCTCACGCCCACCCTGGAAGGCTGGGAGGGAGCCAGGCCCGTCCTTTCGGTGGCCAGGCTGCCGTCCAGGTGTGGGAGGCAGCCCTAAACCGCCAGCCCCGGGGACCCTGAGGAAGGTGCCTCTCCCCTGGGGCGGGATGACTTCCTTCCGTCCAACTGGATCCCCGCCGTGATTCTCCCCTAAACCCCAAGTGGGTTCATGGGTGCTAGTGCTCCTGACGCCCCCCAGGAGGTGCCTGGGAGCACCTTGCCTCTCCCGGTGCCTCCCGCCTGCTTTCTGGCAAGCCTCTGTGCTGCTTTTCTAAGCTGGGCCTGACCCCCGGGCCCCCATCTCCCCAGCCGTGGGCCCCAGGGGCTCAGCCTACACTCTTACTTTCTTTAACAAATAGAATCATTTAAAAAAAGAAGAAGAAGAAGAAGCATTTTCCATACCATTTGATAAACAGGAAAAAGAAAACAAAATGGCCCATAAACCCAATAGCCTCATACTATTTTGGTATTTTTCTGTCACCCTTATTTTTTGTGGCATAATTTTCACTCAGCTAAATTATGTTATTTATTTATTTATTTTATTTTTTAAAGATTTTATTTATTTATTTGAGAGAGAATGAGAGAGAGCACATGAGAGGGAGGAGGGTCAGAGGGAGAAGCAGGCTCCCTGCCGAGCAGGGAGCCCGATGCGGGACTCGATCCAGGGACTCCAGGATCATGACCTGAGCCGAAGGCAGTCGCTTAACCAACTGAGCCACCCAGGCGCCCTCAGCTAAATTATGTTTTAACAGACTTTCTGGGGGCCAAGCCTTTGCAGGGGGTGAGTGTACAGAGGGGAAAAGACTGAGTACCTGCCCTTAAAAAGCTCCGATGATCTAGAACCAGCTGTCTGGCTCTAATTCTTGCTCCTTCACCTACTAGCTGTGTGACGTAGGGCCCATTACTTTACCTCTCTGTTTCTTGATTTTCTCATATGTAAAATCAGGATAATAATGGTGACAGCTTCGTAGGGTGGTGGTGCAGATTTTTTTAAAAGATTTTATTTGAGAGAGAGAGCATGCAAGCAGGGGGAAGGGCAGAGAGAGAGGGAGAGAGAATCTCAAGCAGACTCCACGCTGAGATCATGACCTGAGCCGAAATCAAGAGGCAGGCACCTAACCGACTGAGCCACCCAGGTGCCCCAGGGTGGTGGTCCAGATGAAAGATTAGTATATGTAAAGTTCTTGGACCAGGACCAGAGCACAGAGAGGCACGTGAATGTTTGGTGTGATTAGTGTGATTAAGTGTACATCTGGCAGGAGGATGAAGGAGAGGAAGGACATATCAGACAAGTCAACATGGAGAGGGAAGGAGGTGCGAGACAGCATTGCTTTCTGCAATCATGCATGACAGGGTGGGACCAAGGGGGAGGAGCTGCACGGGGAGGCAGGGGCCTTGCAGGCCGAGCTCGCAGCCCACAACCAGCACAGGGAGCACCGTGGACTTGATGCTCCAGAGTCTGTAATACTACCATGTGCTTCCTGAGTTCCTCAATCACAGCTTTTTTTTTTTTTAAAGATTTTATTTATTTGACAGAGACACAGCGAGAGAGGGAACACAAGCAGGGGGAGTGGGAGAGGGAGAAGCAGGCTTCCCGCGGAGCAGGGAGCCCAATGGGGGGCTCGATCCCAGGACCCTGGGCTCATGACCTGAGCCGAAGGCAGACGCTTAACCGGCTGAGCCACCCAGGCGCCCCCTGGTCTAAACATTCTTAAGAACATTCTCATTTAATCCTCACAGCACGTAAGAGGGGAGCTTGTCCTCATTTTTTAAAAATTTATTTTAGAGCAAGAGAATGAGAGTGAGAACGGGGAGAGGAGCAGAGGGAGAGAGAGAATCCCAAGCAGACACCGCACTGAATGCGGAGCCTGACGCAGGGCTCGATCTCACGACCCTGAGATCACGACCTGAGCTGAAATCAAGAGTCAGACGCTCAACTGACTGAGCCACTCAGGTGCCCCAAGCATTGTCCTCATTTTAAAGGGACACAGGCTCATAGTCTGCTCACGCCACATCTTACTACTGATCATAAGAGGAAGGACATTACAAAGCTTCAGGGTGCTTCCAACGCTCTGCAGTCACGGTCTTTGTTTCCTTATGCATCAAAGGGAGGGCGATGGAAGTGAAGAGGACTCATGCCTATGGAGCATTTACTATCTGCCACGTTCTGTTATTGGGCACTGTTGTGGTTCTCGTGTTACAAATAAGGAAACTGAGACACAGAAGGGTTAAGTGACTTGCCCAGGGACACACAGCTGGTGAGGATGGGAGCACAGTTTTGCTCCAGCCCTCTGCCTTTGCAGAGACCGAAAGGGGACAGTCACGTAAAGTGCTTAGCTCAGGGCCGGCTGCCTAGTAAGTGCTCAGTAAGAGCTCAGTCTCCCGGTATAATTATCATTACTGGCCCTTCCTCTCTATCGGTGGTTCTTTGAGGCTTCTTGTTCTTTCTTTTATCCCTAAGCTCCATCCTCTCCTCAACAGCTGGGCCAGAGTGTGACCGGTGTCCACGGACATGTCCATTCTCCAGGGTACCCACACTGCCGTGCTCTGTCCTCGGTGTCTGAGCTGCACTTTTGGTGGGTGACTTCCTGGCACAGAGCCAGAGGGCGGCCTCTAGCTAAATGTCACCCGGCACTGCCTTAGGAATGCAGTACGCTTTCTGAGAACCTAGGAAAATATGCGACATCTAATTCTGTCATCCAAACTAGGGACAGTTTCCACAGCAGAAGCTGGGACCCTTTGAGTCTGCAACATAATGTTTCCATCCACACACATGCTCACTGTTGCTGAGTCTTTACGTTCACGTTCATTTCCGAGGCACTTGGTTTCGTGTTTCCTCAGAGCAGGCGCCGACAATTGGGAGACCAATGCCCACGGTCCCCCTGCACCCGGTGGAGTGTGGGCCGATCCCGGTCCCCCGGCTGTATCTGGTCAAGACAGGACCCTGGTTTTAGTTGTAGAATTGAAATGACTCACGCCAAGCTTTCTGAGCGCTGGACTTCGCGTAGTGAGAACCCCTCCCTTTGGACAGGACAGGATCATCTGTGACACGCGTTCCTGTCTCCCGTCTCCTTGAGCAATAGGGTCCACACTGCAGATGAGGAAGCTGAGGCTCTGGTGGGGAAACTGGCCAGGAAGCGGGATGGTTCTGGTCCCCTGGGCATGGTGGCCGCTCTGTGACTTCCCATCAGGCCTTCTTACCCCCGACTCAGTGCCTCTCTCTTTCTCTCCCCCCCTTTCCAGGTCCCTCCTGGCCCAGAATCAGAGGACCAGCACTGGTGGGGCACCATCTGGGAGCCCGTGCAGGAAACTGCTGTACTGGTGAGGTGGGCATGGGAGACCGAGCCCAGCTGACCAGAGACCCCGTTTTCTTCCAGACTGAGGGGGCAGGCGGCGGGGCCTCCCCACCTGCCCCGCAGAAGATGCAGTTTTTCGGCCGCCTGGTCAATACCCTCAGTAGCGTCAGCAACTTGTTCTCAAACCCTTTCCGGGTGAAGGAGGTGGCTGTGGCAGACTACACCTCGAATGGCCGGGTTCGGGAGGAAGGGCAGCTGATTCTGTTCCAGAACATTCCCAATCGCACCTGGGACTGCATCCTGGTCAACCCCAGGAACTCACAGAGTGGATTCCGGTGGGTGATGGTCAACTGCCACACATACTTCTCTCCTTTGACTCCTCAGACTGGTGGTCCCTTGGCCAAAAAGCAGCTTCTTTGGGCCTAACATCTGAGGGCTCTGGAGAAGGGTGGGAGAGGGTGGGGAGAGGGATCCCCTAGGGCCCTCCTACACCTTCTGGCCCATCAGGGTCCCCGCAGCAGGGGTGTGAGGTTAGAAGGCGGGGCTTTTCCCTGCCTCCAGGCTGGCACCCATGCAGTTGGAGGGAAGGAGGAAGGACAGGAAAGCTGAGAAGGGTCAAATCAGGTAAAGTCCAGGGTTCACCTGTAACCCTGGGTCTTTAAAGGCATGACTGTCTTGTAGGGGCCGATCAAGGTTTGTTCAGGAGAGTATAAGGGGTGGTTGTTCAGGAGAGTATAAGGGGTGGACAGCGGTCACTTTTCAGGGCATGCGGGGTCTCCCATGGGAGCTAGAAGGAAAGGGTAGGAAGCCAGGACAGGGCTGAAGGAGCTGAGCCAGCTGCAGGGCTGGTTGGCATAAGGGGAGAGGAGTGGCCAGGCATCCAAAATGCAGGGTCCAGAGGAGCTTGGCAGACTGGCCCTGAGCTGGGCTAGTGCTGATGGGCCTTTTTCCATTTGTTCATCCATCTGGCCATCCCGCCATCCTTCCCTTCACTGGGCACTGGGCATCTGCAGTGGCTCGGGAGTCCCAGGCCCTGGGCCAGGCCTAGCTGGCACTGTGAAATGACAAGACATGCTCCGCGCCCATATGTGCAGTCTTGGGTGGAGGCCACATGCCAGGCAGGCATTGTACCAACCGTGTGAGGAGAGCTGTGGGTAGAAGTGGACAGTGGGGACACAAGGAGGTGATCCCTTCCTGGTGAGCTCCTCTGAGCCTAGAATGAGTAGGAATGTGTCTGGCAAAGGAGAGTGGATAAGGTCGTTCTAGACATGCAGAGGCATGGGTGGGAGGTGAGGGGGCGCCCATAGGCTGATGGCCCCGGGCCGGATCCCTGGTGTGTGCAGAGCTTTGGCAAGCATTGAAGCCACAGGGAACCTCTGGACTCATTCTGATTGAGGAGGCATGGCAACAGGAGTCTCAGAAAGTGGCAAGCTGGGAGTCAGGGTCCAGCCAACAGGAGGAGAGCAGAGGAGGCTGGCCAATCGGGAGAATTCAGGTCTGGTTCCACAGGGAAACTGAGGCAGAGGCCCCCACAGCAGGCGGTTGGGCAAAGAACACAGCTCAGCAGCCAGTCTGGACACCAGTTTTAATGTGGCAGAGCTAGTCCACACTCTGGGCGCAGATGTCTGAACTGATGGCCATCCCGCTGGCCTGGGTCAGGACAGGGCAGGCTTCCACCTGCGGCTCCGGAACCTCTCCACAGGCCCGCAGCTGAGGGCCACTGATGCAATGCACAGCCGAGCAGGGCAGTGGGTCCAGTCTTCGGAGGGCCACTCAGCCTTACTTTCCAGGTGCTGCCCTGGGGGCTCTACCACCCCCGCCATCACCAAGTCCTGTCAGCTGTAAATGTCCCTTCACAGGACTCCAGATCTGTCCCAGAAAGCTCGAGCCCCACTGTGGGCAGACTTCCATCCCAGGGGGTTAAACTCTTTGCCAGCAGTTTATTAACTACATGTTTATTTATTACCCTTAATGGGGGGCACTTTATAGTACTTTCACATATGGTATATTAGCACATCCTCAATGACCCGTTGAGGTAAACAAGGAAGGCATTATCCCATTTTACAGATAAGAAAACTGAGGCTCAGGAAGATAAGTGAGTCATTCAAGGTTGCACAGGAAGCAGTGAAGAAACAGAATCTGTGTCTTCTGGCTCCTAAGCCATTTCTCTTTTCTGTGCCACTGCATGTTTCCATGTGTTTGGACAGAATAGGGAGCATTGGGTGGGGTTTCAAGCCAAGCATATATCTCCTCTCGGAATTCCTGACATCCCTCACTTGGCTCTGGACTCTTGTCTCTTCTAACCTGCTCCTGCCCAAGCATTTCCATTTCAGTAGATGGCATCACCATCCCTGTACGCGGTTGTGCAGCCCAGAAGCCCAGGAATGATCCTTGATCCCTTGGGCTCTCCCCACCCCCCCAGATCCGGGTCATTACTGAGTTCTTTCACGCTCCCCTGCCAAGCATATCTTGAGTCTGCTGCTGCTTCTCCATCAATTATGTTTAACTTTGGCTTGAATGACAACCACAGCAGATAGTGGTCCCCAGGGACCCCCAGTCCCCAGGGGCCCAGGCTCTTGCTGTCTTGTTGCTCCACCAAGTGTGGCCTTCATTCTCTAGGCTACCACATGGTCCCAGATGGCCATGCCAGATCCAGCCATCACAGCCACCTTTCCAGTCAGCAGAAAGGTAAAAGGGCAGGGTGAACAAGGGCATTCTCCTCCTTTCCAGGGGCTTCTCAGAAGTGGCACACATGCCTTCCACCTGAATCCCATTGGCCGGGACTTGGTCACATGGCCACAACTAGTTGCAAGGGAGACTGGGAAGTGTAGCCTGCATTGCAGCCATGTGCCAGTCCCGAATCCGGGCTTCTGTTATTCTCCATTTTGCTGCTGGCTCTCTTTCCAGGCTGTGGTCGTTGTATACACAGACTCCAGCTTCACTCTGCCTCCCAGCCTGTGCTCTGCCTGTGGTCTGGTTGCTCTCCTCCCATCCTCTTCGAAGCTGCTGTCAGAGTGATCTTTCCAGAAGACAAATCCGATCACTCACTCCCCTGCTTCACTCTCAAGAAGTCCCTTTTTCCTTAACATATCAGCTGCTTAGCTTGGCTTGAAAGGGCCAGTGTGATCAGGCCTTGCTTCTCCCTCTGGTCTCAGCTGTTGCCCCCTGTGCTCCTGGCCTTCGCCTAGACTCTTACGTCGTCAGCCTAGAACATTCCCCCCTTCTTTGCCTGCCTTACTTCTGCTTGCCCTTCTGGCTAGAGTAGATGCTCATGCTGCGTGTCCCGTAGCACTCCATCCCTGCGCTCGGTAGACCGTCTTCCTGGTAGACCACAAACCCCATGAGGGTAGTGGCTGTGTCTGTCTTGTTCGCCCCAGTACAACCCCCAGCACCCAGCAAGGAGCCTGGCACACGTAGGTTTGTGCGATGCATGTGATATTCTTGAAGCTTCAGCAGTCTTTGTGGAGGGACACTGTGCGCCGTGTCCTCTGTTGGGACTGGGGACTATTGGATTCAGGGCAGTCGAGGGGGTGGGCTGGGAAGCAGGAGGGGAGGTTATGAAGAGCTGCAGAAATGGCAATGCCAAGGCCTGGGGTGTGACCTCGGAGTAAGGGCCAGGGCCCTGGGCTTCTCCTAAGGGCAGCAATCCTGGGGTCTCCCCACTGCTCCCAGCCCTTTGCAGTTTCTAGAAGGAAGGTATGGTTTACTAGACTTCTTCCTCAGGCCGCTGTGGTTCTGTGTTTTTTTTTTTTTTAAGGTTTTATTTACTTATTTGATAGAGAAAGCACAAGCAGGGGAAGTGGCGGGCAGAGGGAGAGGGAGAAGCAGGCTCCCCGCTAAGCAGGGAGCCTGATATGGGGCTCAATTCCAGGACCCTGGGATCATGACCCGAGCCAAAGGCAGACACTTCACTGACTGAGCCACCCAGGTGCCCCCCACCCTTTTCTTAAAGATTTTATTTATTTGAGGGGCACCTGGGTGGCTCAGTCAGTTAAGCGGCTGCCTTCAGCTCAGGTCATGGTCCCAGGGTCCTGGGATCGAGCCCCGCATCAGGCTCCCTGCTCGGCAGGAACCCTGCTTCTCCCTCTCCCACCCCCCTGCTTGTGTTCCCTCTCTTGCTGTGTCTCTCTCTGTCAGATAAATAAATAAAATATTTAAAAAAAAAAAAAAAGATTTTATTTATTTGAGAGAGAGAGTGAGAGTGAGCAAGCAAGTGAGCGAGCATGAGCTGGGAGAGAGGGAGAAGGAGAAGCATACGCCCCACTGAGCAGAGAGCTGATGTGGGACTCGATCCCAGGACCCCAGGATCATGACCTGAGCCCAAGGCAGACACTTAACTGACTGAGCCACCCAGGCGCTGCCCCCCCCTTTTTAAAAAGATTTATTTATTTATTAGAGAAATAGTGGGGGGGGAGGGGCAGAGGGAGAGGGAGAATCCTTGAGCAGACTCCCTGCTGAGCGGGGAGCCCTATGCCACACGGGGCTCGATCCCAGGACCCTGAGATCATGACCTGAACTGAATCAGCCGCCCAACCGACTGAGCCACCCAGGAGCCCCTGAGGTTCTGTCTTCTAAAGGTCTCCTCCTGCTTTACTTGCCTGGAGGGCTCTGAACTGCCCCAGGGTCCAGAACTGCGGTTCAAGGGAGATGTTGCAGTGTTGCTTCCAGCCTCAGGCCCCAGGTAGACATGTCCCTGGGCTGCATGCAGCTGTGTTGCTTCAGGATGGGGGAAGCCATCAGGATCTTCTGAATCCTCAGCTTTTATTACCTAAGGGCCTGTGACCCCTTACCTCCAGTATCCGTACTGGGTGGAGAGATCTGACCCTGGCGGTACCAACAAGGGCGACATCAACAATAATAGCATCCTACTGCGTGTGAGGCTCACAAACAGCCCCCGGAAGTGGGGGTATTACTGACCCCATCCTACAAAGGAGGAGACACCCTCAAAGAATTGCAGTAACTTGCCCACCTCACCTCGCTGGTCAGCCATGGAGCTGGGGCTCAGGCCCAGCATTCTGGCTCCAGAACCCACCTCTTCCTTCTCTTCCACTAGGGCCACTTTGCAGTGTGGCGCTGGGCAGGACTCAGCTCACCCGGGCTCAACCCCAGGGCCCCACCCCAGCCCCCCCCCGGCCTGACATATGGCCCAGAGCCCCTGGCTCCTCTGTGTGAGCCCCGGGGTGGTCACTGGTGGCGTTGTGTGGACATTACGATAACACCTGTACTTATGTTCCTGCTACGAATTAATCATTTACTGCTGACATTTGCTGGTGACATGTGGTATTTGATGAAACCTGCCAGCTCTTCACTGGTATCTCAGCAGAAACAGGGCTGCACTTTCCAGGAATCCTAGAAAGAACGATCAGAGCAGGGACGCCTGGGTGGCTCAGTCTGTTGGGCGGCTGGTTCAGCTCAGGTCATGATCCCAGGGTCCTGGGATCAAGTCCCAGCTCAGCGGGGAGCCTGCTTCTTCCTTTCCCTCTGCCCCTCCCCTCTGCTCGTGTTCCTCTCTCTCTCTCAAATAAATAAATAAATAAAATCTTAAAAAAAAAAAGAATGATCAAAGCATGTGCGACATGTGATCTTTGCTTCTTGAAAGGGGACTGATATTTGAGGCCCTCAGAAATGGAACTACCGGTCGGCCCCTCAGACAAGCTGAGGGGCCTGTGACCCGGCCACATACTCCGTGCTTGCTCCTTCCTGATTTATCCAGCCCGCAGCCCGTCCCCTCCCAGCAGAGGTGAATACCGCAGCTCCGTCCTCCAGGAGCTCAGGCAGTAGCTGGAAAACATAGGTCCGTATCCAGCGTGCAGGGGGATAAATGTTAGAATGCAAACCAAATAAAGCTCTGGGGTTCCCTAAACAGACCTCACCTTTTTAGACTTCGTTCTTTGTCCTCACCGTTTCCTGCTGCCTGCTCTGGGAGCCGGTCCTTGCCCCTTCTCTTCTCCCTCAGCACGGTCCTTACTTCTGTCAGCCCCTCTTGCCTTAGATCAGCCTGTGTCTGCACTTCTGTCTCCCCACTAGACCGCAGAGCTCCTGAGGGACAGCATCTGGGTCTGACTCATTTCTCCTAATGCCCATCGTAGTGCTAGGCACTCAGCAGGTGCATGCTGAGTATTTGTTGAGTGGGTAAGAGACCCCATGTCCACTGGGGGTAGATGTGTGTTTGATAGGAGGGGTTGGAAAAGGCCTCTGGGGGGAGTTGGGTGAGAGATGGACCTATAAGGGGGAGGAAGATTTCACCTGGAGAGAGGGCTGGGCAGGGAGAGGCGCATGGCTCTGGCAGAGGCACAGAGGGACAGGGATGGAGGAGGAGCCCTTCATAGGACCTGTGCGGGAGGGCTGGTGCTTAGCTCTGAAACTGGAGAGTTAGATACCACTCTAGCCTAATGGTTCTTGGCCATTTTTTTGGTCCAAGACCTCGTTGAAAGTCCCAAGGGACCTCTACACCCCCCCCCCCCCCCCCCCCCCCCCCCCCCCCCCATACACAGACACACATTTGCATGCAATTTCCTGAAGTTCACAGACCCCCTAAGGCTCATTCACAGGCCATTCCCAGCCAAGGCAAAGGCTCCCCAGTGCTAATGCCAGGTGGATTTTGTCTGGGGTCTTGAGTTCTAGAAGAGAGGGAAAAGACAGTCTTATGAATCCTCCAGGTCCTCAACATTTTCTGTGAATATTTCTTTCACCCATGGCTCTAACCGAAACCTGGCTCTCCCCTGAGGGCCTCGAGAGATTTCTCTCCTGGTCTTTCCCCCACTGGGCCTGGAGGTGGGACAGCCTCTTGCTCCCTAGCCTTGAAATTCATGTCAGCCTGTCCTGGGGTTTCCCCCACACCCTCGGGGCGGTGCGCCCCTGGCCTGGAGCTTCCTCTCTCCATCACTACCTGTCTTGACTTGGTGACTGAAATTCACAGGGTGCCCCTCCTCACACCCACGGCTCTTGGGGCCAGACCTCTCCCAGCCCACACGGCTATTCCCTGGACCTTGTCATCACCAGTAACAAGGGCTGTTCCACAAATGCAAGTGTCGAGTGCCCCACTTTCCACCCTCTGCCTCCTGTCTTTCCAGCTCCTTCTCCTTCGTCCTCTGAATGCCAAGTTCCCCGCCCCCTGCAGACATGGACCCAGCCATCCCCCTGCCATAGTCCCCGTCCCTTTCACGGACTTCAGTTCTTGCCCTGCAGAAACTCGTGGCCTGTCCTGATGATTACACCCTTGCAGACCCTCTCTGCTTTCTTACTTCTCTCTTTGTCATCTTTGCTTGTCAAAACCCCAACACTAGTTACTTCCAGGTCTCCACCATGGCTGGCGGGGCTCCCCTCCATGCTGCTTGCTCCCACTTCAAGTGAGCCCTGCCCTTTGGCAGCGCTGACCTCACCCTGTCCCTCCCCTCCTGTCCTCCCCTCCGTGCTTACCTGCAGCTGGTGAGTGCCCGCACCCCGGCTGCCCACACCTGCACCCACATACTGCGCCTTCCCTGTTGTCATTGTAGAGGCCAGTCCCCATCAAGGTCAACATCCCCTCATCTACTGCAGGACATCAGTTCAGCAATTCCTTCCTCTCTCCTCTGCGACTTCCCCCTCTTGACTAGGTATTTTCTACTGCTATACAAATGTGCTGTTTTCTCTCTTTAAAATAAAAAAAAAAATGCATTCTTGACTCCACTTTCCTCCCCAGGCATGTCTCTATTCAGTTGTCCCCAATTCCCTCCTCCTGTTCTCTCTCTAAACTAGTTAAAAATAGGGAAATACGCCTCACAGGGAAAAGTACCCATAGCTCAATGACGTATCACAAATACCTCTAACCAGCACCCACGTCAAACGGTAGAACGTTGCCGCACCCCGGAAGCTGCCCTTTTGCTCCCTTGCCCCCAAAAGGTAACCCTGAGGGTTCAGGGTTTGTACGGTAGTTGCTTCTGTGCCTGGCTTGGTTGCTCAGCATTTTGTCTGTGAGATTTCTATATATGTGTTTGCATGGAACTGGGTCCGACTTCTTCCGTGCAGGACAATTCCACTGTGTTAACTACACCACAGCTTCATTTACTCATCCACCAATGGGGATTTGGGGCTGCTTCCGGTTTTCTTGGTGTGTGTATGCACGCCTTTCTGTCCGGTGTCTACCGGGGAGTGGAATTGGTGAGCTGAGACCATACACATCGTCAACTTCAGCAGATAATGCCCTTCTGGTTTCCTCCTGGCAGTGAAGGAGATTCCCATTACTAAGTGTTGCCAGTTAAAAAAAAAAAAAAGTTATCATTCTGTTGGGTATGTAGTGGTGTCTTATTGTGGCTTTCATATGCTTTGGTCTGATGACATACGAGTTTGAGCACCTTTGGATAAGTTGACGAACCGTTTGGCAATCCCCTTCAGTGAAGTCCCTGCTCCATTGCCCTTGAACACTTAAAAAATCTAGTTCCAGAGGGGTTGAGAATATTTTTCTATAGTATCTTCCAGAAGTTTTATTATTTTTGCCTTTTGTCACTAGATTGATTATCTACCTAGAATTGACTCCTTGGTCATCATGTCTACTCTCAGGGTAGAAGTTCTCAAACCTCAGCAGAAGGCCTTGGTTTACCAGTGTCCTTCCACCTGGCAGGCCTTGAACTTGAATCTCTGTTTTGCAAGGACTGCAAAACCGCACAGTTTCCACTCAGCTCTGGGTCCTCTCTGCTGCTGTTCTCCATTTGGTTTCTTGGCATCTTGCTCTGCCTAGCTTATGAGAGAAGATCGCATGCAGAACTTTGGGCTTATTTCCCTGTGATTCCTTCAAGTTCTGGTCTTCTCGGCAACTCTGGATGCCAGCTTCTCTCTACCCAGCCTAGTGGGGTTGCGGTAGCACCTGGCTGCCTCCCAGCCTTTCTGTCCTTCATATCCTGCATCACAGATCCCCGAGTGCCCTGAGTGAAAATGTGGGGCTTACCTCAGTGTGCTTCCCTCTTCTCTACAGTCTTGGCCTGTATCTTCGCCTCCCTGAGGTTTCCTCCAGCGCCTTCAGGTACTCATCGGCATTTGATCCTGCCTTTCTGTTCGTTTTCAGCAGGAAGGCTAGTTTGATATAAGCTTCTCTGCCCTATCTAGAGGTGGAGGTTCCTCCGCGAATTTGGTACAGAATATTCACATTACCACTGAGTCGAGACATTTCCCAAATTTCCCTGCGACTTCTTGCTTGAACCATTGATAGTTTATATGTATCTTGCTTAATTTTCAAACGTATGGAAAACTTTTCATTCTCTTTTTGTTATTGATCTCTTGCTTAGTTTCATCGTGGTCAGAGAACATAGTCTCAGTATTTTAGGTCTTTGAAATTTGTTCAGATCTACTTTGTGGCCCAGCTTAGCTTACATCCAGTATTTCTAACTTGTTTGTGTGGCTGGAAAAGAACGTGTATTCTGTAGCTGGTGGGAATAGTGTTTCATATATGTCTGCCAGGTCAGGTTTACTAATGATTCTAGAGCCAACAGGGATTTTTTTGTTTGTTTGTTTCATTGTTTATGAGTAGTAAGAGTTGTTAAAATATTGCAATGTGATGGCGGGTTTGTTTAGTTTTTTTTTTTTTTTTTTTTTGCTAGAATTATGGATGATTTAATTGTTCTTAAAAATGTCTAGTTTTAAAAAAATCTGTCAAGTTTGACTATATTTTGGAGCTTTCTTATGAAGTGCGTATTAATTTATAATTGCCATATTTTCCTAGTGGGTTGAAACTGTTATCATTATGAATTGTCCCTCTTTGTTTCTGGTAATACTTTTTACCTTAAACCTTACTTTGTCTCATATCCATATAGCTTCGCCAGTTTTTTTTTTGGTTAGTATTATATTTTATTTATATATTTATATATAAAAATACAGTATATATATTTATATGTAAATATATATAAATACAATATAATATGTATTATATATCTATAATATCTATATTATATATTTATATATAATTTCCTTATATTTTTAATCTTGTTAAGAGTATGGAGTTGTCTTTTCTTTCTCTCCTATTATCCTTGTCTCTTATTCCTTATATTTATTTGGAACATTTAGTTTATTTCTACTTAATATAATGCTGATATATTTGAGTCTAAATCTGTCATCTTGCTATTTTCTTTTTGTTGTTGTTCCACCTATTTTCTTTTCTTTCTTTTCTTTTTTTTTTTAAAGATTTTGTTTATTTATTTGACAGAGAGAGACACAGCAAGAGAGAGAACACAAGCAGGGGAGAGGGAGAGGGAGAAGCAGGCTTCCCGCTGAGCAGGGAGCCCGATGCAGGGCTCGATCCCAGGACCCTGGGATCATGACCTGAGCCGAAGGCAGACGCTTAACGACTGAGCCACCCAGGCGCCCCTATTTTTGTTTTGTTTTTAAAAGATTTTATTTATTTATCCGAGAGAGAGAGAGAGAGATCATGAGCAGGGGGAGGGATAGAGGGAGAAGCAGACTCCCTGCTGAGCAAGGAACCCGACGCAGGACTCTACGCCAGGACCCTGGGATCATGACCTGAGCTGAAGGCAGACACTTAACTGACTGAGTCAGCCAGGCACCCTTATTTTTGTTTAGTCTTAGGTAGCTTTACTGAGATGCAACTTACAAAAAAATGAAATTTACCAATTTGACATGTAGCATTTGATGAGTTTCAGTAAAGGTACACACCCACGTGCCATCACCGCAGTCAAGATACAGAACAGTTCTGTGGTCTCCAAAATTCCTTCCCTGCTCCTTTGCAGTAAGTCCCCTGCACCCACCATAGCCCCTGGCAAACACTGTCTGCTTTTTATCACTATGGTTTTGCCTGCTAATCATACAGCATGCAGTTGTATGACTTTTTTTTTTTTCATGTACCGTAATGGTTTTGCAATTCATGATCAAGTGTTTTCTTATTATCCCATGTGTTCCCTCCCTGTCAGTTTGGAAGTTATGCATTCTGTCATTCTCTTTTAGTGACAGCTGTTGGGGGACAGTTCTCCACGGGTTTCTCGTGGGTCTGTATATCTTGCAAGCAGAGACACTGACTTCCTTTGTTCCAGGCTATCTTTACAAGGATGTTTGTATAGCCAGCAGCCTTAGAAGATAGAGATCAGGTCTTTCCCTAGAGCAGAGGGGGAGGTTTGCTTACTCTGTTGTGTAATAAGAATCATATCATCCTCCAGAGCAAAGCTTCGGCAGATTTGCTTTTTAACGATGGTAGAAGATTCAAGTTCCCTACACTCCGGGCTTCTCTCTGTCCTAGCACAACAAGGGCAGGTGTCACCTGGCCCTCTTCATGTCACCCTGTGGGAACTGGATCCCAGGGGAGTGGCACAAATGCTCAAGCTGGGCACTGCTGTTGCTGTGAGCAATAAACTGTCCTTTGTCTTTGATCCAGGAATCTTGTTTCTTCTGCCAGCACCCGTGAAACTGTGTCAGGCTAACTTGTTAGTTTGCAAGTAGAGCAAAAACTGAAACCCTTCCCAGTTCTTGATAGAACCCAAGAGATTGTAACACACATCCTTGGCCTTACTGAAGTATAATTGGTACGTTAGTGTCTTCCAGAACAGTAAATGAGTCTTAGAACTTTTTAACCCCATTTATTTCCAGGCTTCTATGCTATATATGTATGTACATATATATATTTTAATTCTATTTTTATTTTAAACCCAACAAGACATTATGCCACCAATTCTTATTTAGATTCACCCACATACTTGCCATTTTCATGGTATTTTATTTTTTTCCTGTGTCTCAGACCATCCATATGGGATCAAGTTTCTTCTACCCAAAGAAAATCCTTTTATATCCGCTATCGTGTAGGTCTACTAATGACAAAGCCTTTTCTCTCTTTCTTTTTGTGTGACTAGTTAAATTTTTTAAAAAACATTTTACTTATTTATTTTAAGGAATCTCTACATCCAGCGTGGGGCTCGAATTCATGACTCCAAGATCAAGAGTCGCACACACCACCGACAGAGCCAGCCAGGCACCCCTGACTAGTGAAATGTTTTGCTTTCAACTTCATACTTAAAGGGAAGCATGCTGGGTACAGAATTCTCATGGGCGTTTATTTTCTTTTAGCTCTTTAAGAATGTCATTCCGTTATCTCTGTTTTCCACTGCTGAGTAGCTGGCTGTCAGTCTTTGAAGATAACTTTCTCCTATGCTATTTTTAGTATTTTTCTTCACATTTTGTTTATAGCCTTTGTAATATGGTACATGTGTCAGTTATTGCTGTGTTTCAGTATGTTGACCGATACGCGTCATCCTCAGTTACTGCTGCGTAACAAACTACCCCAAAACTCTGCAGCTTAAAACAACGATCAATCACTTGGCCCACAAATCTGCAATTTGAGCAGAGCTCAGTGGGAAAAGCTCTCTTCTGCTCTACATGGCATGAGCCGGGGTGGCTGGACTGCAGGATCCACTTCTAAGATGACTCACTCACAACCGGCAAGTTGCTGCAGGCTGTTGGCTGCGAGTTCGTCCAGGGCTAAGGGTCCAGGACCAAGGGTCGTCCCTGTGGGTTGTGTCAGTTTCCCCATGGCGTGATAGCCAGGTCTCAAGAGAAAAGAGGTGGAAGCTCTTCCAGTCTCTTAAAGCCTTCGTCCAGAAACTAGGGCAGCATCACCTCTGCCCTATTCTGTTGGTAAAGCAGTTGCAGAGCCAGATGAAAGGGTAAAGAGACATCATGGGATAATGATAAGAGACATCATGTCTCAATGGGAGCAGTGTCAAAGAATTTGGGGGCCATGTTTTAAAACCCACAAGGTCCCTAAGTGTGGATTTCTATGTGTGTGTGTGTGTGTGTGTGTGTGTGTGTGTGTGTGTCCAGGAAGGCTCATAGATATTTTCAATCACTATGACATTTTTTTTTCATCAATTTTGAAAAGTTCGCAGACATTAACTCTTCAAATATGGCTTCTCTCCGGTTCTCTTTCTATCCTGCTTTGGTAGCTCCACTTATATGTATGGTAGATCTTTTTGTTATATATTCTATGTCTGTTGTCTACTTTCCTGCATTTTCCATCCTTTGGCTCCCCAGGCTCTATTCTGTTTCCTCTTTTCTGGCCTATCTTCCCGTTCACTAGTTTTCTCTTCAGCATTGTCCAGTCTGCTTTTATACCTGGTCACTGGGTTCTTCATTTCAGCAGTTGTATTTTTTAATAAGCTAAGCTGTAATTTCCATTTTTAAAATGGATTCAAGTTCTTTGCCCCAATTCTAAATCTTCCTTTTCATCCTCTTAAATATTATCACATTTATTTTATTTTTTTAAGTAAGCTCTATGCCCAACGTGGGGCTCGAACTCACAACCCTGAGATCAAGAGTCACATGCTCTACTGACTGAGCCACCCAGGTGCCCCTATCGCAGTTATTTTAAAGTCTGTGTCAGATGACTTTGGTATTTGCAGCCCCTTACTTACAGATCTGTTTCCATCATACATTATTTCTGTTGGTTTTCTTTCACATCATGTAGTATCTCCTGTGCTTGGTGAGTTTTGATTCTGTGCT
Source organism: Phoca vitulina (assembly GCF_004348235.1). Taxonomy (NCBI): domain Eukaryota; kingdom Metazoa; phylum Chordata; class Mammalia; order Carnivora; family Phocidae; genus Phoca; species Phoca vitulina. The sequence goes on along the minus strand of NW_022589722.1, from coordinate 24,851,872 downwards.
GGCCCTTGGATTTGCAACGATGCTTGTAGAAACAGTTTGAAGCCTGGCTTAATGTTTCTTTTATATTTGCTTCTCCCAGGTACCTGGGAACATTATCATTAGTAAGGATAATTTCAATCCATTTTCTGGAACTGAAATTATTTGGAGCTGAGCTGCAGTCTCTGGGAGGGTCTGTCTACTATGGCTCATCTTATGCCTTAGTCCTTCAGGACCTCCACCCACAGTAAGAGGGTTCATCAGGGCCCTCCCCTGGCCTCCAGTCCCTGTCCCCCGAGCCCATGAGGTTGCTGATGATCTATGATGTATCCCTCCAGCCTCTCAAGTGCCAGCAGGCTATCCCCTCTGATTCTTGAGCAGGCCACCAGGCTCACTTCCTGGGTTTCCATAACCCCTTCCCACCTGACACTTCATCCCTGTCTGCTTCTCTGTCCAGCGCCTCGAGCGGATGCCTTTTACATTTTGTCCAGCATTTCTGGTTGTCCCTAGGGGGCAGTCTGGTTCACATTACCTGGGCCATCATTGTGGAAGTGGGAGTCCTCCGAGAGATCCTCTTTTCTTTTGGGTTGGTCTCAGCAGCATTCAAATGCCTGATTCCACTTTCCCCATTAGCTGCCTCAGTTTGCTCCCCTCTGCGGCGAACCCCCTAACAAATATCGTCTATACTTGCTTCTCCAATTTCTTTTTTTTTTTTTTTAAAGATTTTATTTATTTATTTAATTGACACAGAGAGACAGCGTGAGGGGGAACACAAGTAGGGGGAGTGGGAGAGGGAGAAGCAGGCTTCCGGCTGAGCAGGGAGCCCGATGCGGGGCTCGATCCCAGGACCCCAGGATCATGACCTGAGCTGAAGGCAGTTGCTTAACCAACTGAGCCACCCAGGCGCCCCTTGCTTCTCCAGTTTCTTACATCCCATTCCTTCTCAGGCCCTCTCCCATCAGGCTCCGGTTCCCACCATTGCACCAAAAGTACTTTGTCAAGGTCATTAATGTTTTATTGATGCTAAATCTGGTGATCAGTTTTTAGTGTCCTTGTCAGTGTCATTTAGTGTCTTCGTGTCTGACATATAGCAGCATTTAACATGGAGCCCTCTGACGCGCAGAGGTGGGCGAGATGGGACAAAACCAGCCAAGGAGAATGAGGAAGGACTTCCTCCCATATCCTCCTTTCTTTGTTTGTTTGTTCTTTAGCACTTATTACCTGGCGATTTGTTTATTGTACTTTCTTATTTTGATTTGTCGCTTACGCATTGTGTTGGTCTCTCCTCTAAGAACACGGGCTTCGGGAAGGTGGGGCGTGTTATCTGTTTTGTTCATTAATTTACCCCTTCCATCTAGAACAATGGCAGGTGCAGAACATGCACTCAGTAGATATTTGCTAAACAATTGCACTCTCTCTTGGAAAGAACAGGCGAGCCTTGTTGAGCCAACACTCTTTGGGCACCACCTCTGCTAGACCCTGGCTGACCATGGGTCTTTAATGTTGAAAGCCCTGGTCAAAACTTCAAGTATCTTCAATGTCAACCGTCATTGTGATTATCCATTTCTAAAGTGCTATTACTTGGCTATCCCATCTGATTCTCATAGTACCTCTGTGAGATAGGTGGGACAGGTACAGTTAGTCTCATGTTTAAAATAGGGCTCAGGGAGGGAAAGAATTTTCCCTAGGTCACACAGCAGCTTAATAGCAAACCTTGGACTTAAACACAACTCTAAAAATGAACAAGGTTTATGATGATCATTCTTCTCCTCCTTTGGGGGAGTTAGAGGGAAGGGATACCATCTGATTGGTTTCTCAAAAAAACCAAAAAAACAAAAAAACACAAAAATTTTTTTCTGATTATAAAAAATTATAGGGGCACCTGGGTGGCTCAGTCAGTTGAGCGTCCAACTCTTGATCTCGGCTCAGGTCTCGATCTCAGGGTCGTGAGTTCAGGCCCCACACTGAGCTCCATGCTGGGTGTGGAGCCTACTTAAAAAAATAAGAATTATATAAACTCATTGTAGAAAATTTAGAAACTTCAGAAATGGATAAAGAACATTTCGATTACTATACTACCATGTACATTTTGACATATTTTTTAACACAATTTAGATCACATTGTATCATATAAAATTTGTATCTTGCTTTTTTACTTAACATTACAGAATCACATTTCACTGTTCTTTTAATATCGCATCTTAATGGTTGCATAATATTCCATCACATAGCTGTGCCACTGTTTATATCGTATTCTGCTGGACATTTAAGTTATACGCTTATTTACTTCCTATGGTGTGCGAGGGCCGGGGACTTGAGGCTGGGGCTCTCAGATGTCATAATCAAATTAGAAAGTGGATATGACAGGGCTTTGTTAAAATAAAATTTAAAAGCACCATGAGATGATAATAAAAAACGGAAAAGAAAATTTTTTTAAATAAAAATAAAATCCTGACTCCGTTTGGAGGTGGGTGTGTGAGTGCGTGCGTGGGCGCGCATGTGCATGCGGTGGGAAGGGGAGTCCAGCTGAAGTGGGTCCCTGCACGGCCAGAGGCAGGCAGCAACCTGTGTACGGGGGGACCCAAGGCTTCTGCTCATTTCTGTGTCATCCTCCCGTGTCCCGGCTCCACAGACTCTTCCAGCTGGAGACGGAGGCGGATGCCCTCGTGAACTTCCAGCACTATTCTTCGCAGCTGCCGCCCTTCTACGAGAGCTCCAGCCACGTCCTGCACGTGGAGGTCCTACAGCAGTTGACCGACCTCATCCGCAACCACCCCAGCTGGTCGGTGGCCCACTTGGCGGTGGAGTTGGGGATCCGAGAGTGTTTCCACCACAGCCGCATCATCAGGTGGGCCAGGAGGGACAGTGCATGTGCCTGTGTGTGTGGATGGGCGGGGCCTGGGGCAGTTGCTCAGTCCTGCCTCAGTTTCCCTCTGTAAAGCCAAAAGTTGCCTAGTACCTTGGATATGATCCGTGCTAGGTCGCTTTGCTGGAGAGAGCTGAAGAGGCCTCAGGTCCTCGTGTCTTCTTCCAAAGATCTGGCTGCTCTCTCTCATGTGGCCCTTCAGCCAATACTTATGTCACTAGATGTGCCCCCAAGAGGGGACTGTGTGGGCCCTGCCGAAGTATTCTGGCTCACCCGCTTGCCCTGAGGTGGCCACAGCATGGCTCAGCCCCCAGGCCCCAGGCTCAGAATTCCTCACTGCCCTTTATAGTTTCCAGGCCTGTTCTTGGACATCGTGGGGATTAACCTCCCCGAGGCCCTGTCCCTTTCCTAGGGCGGGCATTATTGTTATTCTTTTGTAGATCAGGATATTGAAGCCCAGAAAGGTTAAGTGAACTGTCTGAGGTTGATGAGATTTCAGCATTCTGACCCATTCTGTGCCACCCCACCACCGACTTCTGGCTGGTGGGGCCCTAGGACCCATCCCTCGTACGGGCGTGCAAGTAAATGACTGTTAAAATCACATCAGTCCCAAATAAATTGTGAGCCAGCCCTGAGTTTGAACCAGCCAGCCCGAGCATGGCAGGAATGCTCTTGAGCCCCTAGCCCACTTCCCTCTGCTGCCCCTGAGTTTCTCAGCAGCCTTCCCCACCCCCACCCCTGCAGCTGCGCCAATAACAGGGAGAATGAGGAGGGCTGCACCCCTTTGCACCTGGCCTGCCGCAAGGGTGACGGGGAGACCCTGGTGGAGCTGGTGCAGTACTGCCACGCCCAGATGGACGTCACGGACAACAATGGGGAGACAGCCTTCCATTACGCTGTCCAGGGTGACAATGCCCAGGTGCTGCAGGTGAGCAGCGGGGGGCGGGGGGGACGACCGGAGCTTGTCCCCACTTGTCCCGAGCTCCTTCCTGGAGGGCGTCCCCCCCCCTTCCCTCCTCATGCTTATCAAGGAGACACATCCTCGGCTACTGGGCTCTGATCTGACAACCCTAGGGAGGTCCCCCAACCCAGCAAACTAAACTGGAGGCCCAGTCCAGCCAAGCAGTTCAGTTCAGCTTGTCCCGAGCCCCTACTGAGCCCTACCCCGGGCTAGGTGAATTCATTTCCCGCCCTGCCCGGACAGGCTTACGGTTCAGCGGGACCTGAGCTTAGCTTTTTATAGGAACTCAAAACTCCATCCGGCTCCTCTAGACATTTGCACCAGACATACCCCTCCTGTTAAATATTTGATTGTCAGGCTGAGAAATGAAAATAAAAATCATAGGCAAGTAGATGGAGTGATGTCATTAAAGGCTACTTTATGTATTGGATGGAAAAGACAGAATACCAGACAGGATTTCATTGCCCAGAGTTAGAAGATTCTTTTATTTATTTTTATTTTTATTTATTTTTATTTATTTATTTTTTAAAGATTTTATTTATTTATTTGACAAAGAGATAGAGAGAGAGAACTAGTAGGCAGAGAGGCAGGCAGAGGGAGAGGGAGAAGTGGGCTCCCCGCCGAGCAGGGAGCCCGATGCGGGGCTCGATCCCAGGACCCTGGGATCATGACCTGAGCCGAAGGCAGCCGCTTAACCAACTGAGCCACCCAGGCGCCCCTAGAAGATTCTTTTAAAGGTTATGTCCTTCTCTGCCCTGGCATCAGAAAGGAACGACATTGTTCCCGAAAATATGCGTTCATGTCGTATGATTGGTGCAGAGGGAAGGGACTTCCACGTGCTCTGGTGAACTCCATCCTTCCTGAGAGCCGGCTCCGTGCCCAGCACTGTGCCCCACAGGACCTGCCTCTGCGCAGACGGCAGGCACACACTCAACTGTCCTTTGTCGTGGGCTGGTCTCATGTCTGGCCCTGTACTGAGTGTTGTGTGTTCCAGTTAATTCTCAAAATAGCCTCTCTGGGGAGGGGAGGGGTCATGATCCTCCTCTCGTTGCCAAATAAACTGAGGTTCCATGAGTTAAAGAAACGTGCCCAGGGAGGGGCAGAGCTGTGAGCAGTGGGGGTGGCCCTGGAGTCGAACCTCTTTGCCATGTCCCCAGCCTGTCGCCAGGCCCAGCGAGGTCCCCCGGGTGCACAAGAGTTGTAGTTAAACCTATGGAGACAGCACTCGGCCACAAGTGAGGAAATGAAACCGCCTGGCTTTCTTTGTAATACTGGTTTGTTTGTTTGTCTGTTTGTTTGTTTCAGTGCAAAAAGGTGTTTTTATTAAAGCATAGGACGGGGCCCATGGGCAGAAAGGGCTGCCTGTTTGTTTTTCTTTTTAATTGAAAAAATAATATGTGAACCTAGCAAAAAGAAATTCAAGCAGGAGGGGAGCCTGGGTGGCTCAGTCATTAAGCATCTGCCTTGGGCTCAGGTCATGGTCCCAGGGTCCTGGGATCGAGCCCCACATCGGGCTCCCTGCTCTGCGGGGAGCCTGCTTCTCCCTCTCCCACTCCCCCTGCTTGTGTTCCCTCTCTCACTGTGTCTCTCTCTGTCAAATAAATAAATAGAATCTTAAAAAAAGAAAAAGAAAGAAATTCAAGCAGGAGAGACGAAAATACGACGAAAGTACACAATGAAAAGCAGGAGTCACTCCCACCCAGACCCCCAGTGCCCATCCGAACGAACAACAGGTTTCTTGGTTGGGAAGTTTTTCCTATGAGCCGAGCTGTGCCAGACCAGCCCCCAGCCAATCCTTGTACAGCCGGCGTCCTGTTTTCCGGCAAACCTCCTTTCTCCGTGGCTCCCCTTAATGTCCCTACTGTGTTCTCACAGAGTCAGACTTCCCTTCCCTTCAAGTGGGCGCAGGAGACTGGCACGGAGGGTGTCAGGGAGGGTCATGCGGGGGCTTGTGTTTGTCGGGCCCCAGCCCACCCCGGTGTCCCGCTGTCAGCTCCTAGGGAAGAACGCATCAGCTGGCCTGAACCAGGTGAACAACCAGGGACAGACTCCGCTGCACCTGGCCTGCCAGATGGGGAAGCAGGAGATGGTCCGCGTGCTGCTCCTTTGCAATGCTCGGTGCAACATCATGGGGTCCGCTGGCTACCCCATCCACACGGCCATGAAGTTCTCCCATAAGGGGTAAGACCTCACTCCCCCGCCCGGCTGGCTGGGCCTCTGGCTCCCGCAGCTCTTCTCACGCCCAGGTGAGCACTGGCCTCCGCAGGCTCATTAGATGTGTTTCCGATACTTGTGCCAAGGACCAGCCTGGCCCGAACAAGGTACTTGGTGAACGTGTAGTGGATGTGAATCTCAGTCCAGAAAGTTAGCTGGGCAAAGAGTAGAATTTTAAAATATTTTCTGTAATGCACCTTAATTTCTGGCCAGGATCCTCCCTCTACCAGACTAGAGAAGAACAATCCAAGTCTTCCCCGGGGTCCCCCCTTTCCACCTCCCCCAGGTGGTCCTCCTGTGCCAGAGTCACATGCAGCCCCAAGGAGGGCTGGGTCCTAGAGGATGGGTCCTCTTCTGTCTAGGCCCACCAGCCCGATCTGAACCCCTTCGTGGCTACCGCGCTGCTCTGTGGCTTCGCAGATTCCTGGCTCGAAGCCCAGGAATGCTTGGCGAGGTGGCCCAGAGCCCCTCCTGCCTAGATGTGTCCATCCTTCCAGGCTGGTGGTGCTGCTGGGATGCAGGTACCAGGCCCATGCCTTGGGGAGCTCTGGACCACTCTCGCATTTCTTCCCTTCTCCCCAGACCTGGGAAACCCTGGTCTCGGGAAAATTCTCCATGTGACGTGTGTGCGTATATGTGCGTGCGTGTGCGTGCGTGTGTGTGTGTGTATAGGGTGGGGGGTGTGTGATTAAAGAGATGAAGGGGCGCCTGGGTGGTGCAGTTGGTTGGGCATCCGACTCTTGGTTTCAGCTTGGGTCATGATCTCAGGGTAATGAGATTGAGCCCTGTGTCGGGCTCTGTGTGCAGCGTGGAGTCTGCTTGAGATTCTGTCTCTCTCTCCTTCTCCCTGCCCCTCCTGCTTGTGTGCGCTCTCTCTCGCTAAAATAAATAAATCTTAAGAAAAAAAAGAGAGAGAGAGAGATGAATATCTCAAAACATGCCCAGTGGGAACAGTATCTAGAATGACTGACGGAATGAAGGGGTCAGTCGGTCCCTCTCTCTGGGCGCTGTGCTAAGCACTGGCCTTAAAGAGACAGACCCGAACAGGAGACACAGAAGTCACTGGGTCCTTCTAGGCTGTGTGCTGGACAGGCAGGGGAAGAGCACAGAGGGCGGCACATGCGTGGGGGGCAAGCCTTGCCCTCCCGCAGGTTTTCCCTTTTTCTGGAGTCCTGGAGTCTGCACCCACCTTGCCGGCCCCGTTGCCATGGCTATCCCCTCAAAGGTCTAGTCCAAGCTTGGGCCAGCCTACCTTTCTGTGATCCTCCGCAGCCAAGATGGACTAGAATGTTCAGGAAGACTTGACCAAATGGTTGGAGACAGTACCAAAACCCTCATCCCCGGTAGTCATGTTCCCTGATTGCAGGTTGCAACCCAAATGGGCACAAGTGATGGCTGATGCTTTTTTATCCCCGAGAGGTGGCATGGCAGCCCTGTTCTGGCTCAGCTCCGGCCACCCCAAGCTTTCCTGTCCAGGGGCCTGGTATTGCCTGGCTCGCTCGCTCCTTAGACACCTCTAGCCACATTCCTCTCTGCCCCTGCCAGGCCTCCCCCCATGGGGCTGGTACACATCACAAGGGATCATGCACAGAAGACGATGCGAGTGGCCTCACACTGTGGGCATGCCCTACACAGCCGCACACGGCCGCGTCCTCCCAGGGCCCCAGCGGGGACATCCCTCTGCCACCATGCGGTAGCCAGCACAGCTGTACTCTAGAAAATCTCAAGCGTTAGGGTTACAGAGAGGTCCCGTCCTGGCTCCAATTTGGGAGCCCCTCTGCTATTTATGTCAACTCAGCTGACCTTTATAGAGGCCGGTTTGGGCCTGGGACTTGACTTTCACTTTGCAAAATGTCTTCAAGGTTCATTAGTGTTGTAGCATATATCAGAATTCCCTACCGCCCCCCCCACTTTTTTTTTAAGATTTCATTTATTTATTTGACAGAAAGGGAGGGTGCACACAGAAGCAGGGGGAGCAGCAGAGGAAGAGGGAGAAGCAGACTTCCCGCTGAGCAGGGAGCCCCATGCGGGGCTCGATCCCTTCTCTCCTTTAATCCCCACCAGTCCAGTGAGGACCATGCCCATGTTGCAGATGGGCTCGGCCACTCGCCAGAGAGCACCAGTGAGGAAGCTGGGGTTACCCAGGCCTGCCTGACTTTAAGGCCAGCACCAGTGAGAGTGATCATTGCTGATTGGAGTTATCAGGGAAGACTTCCTGGAGGTGGGGGCTTGAGCTAGGCCTGTGGGGGCCCAGGATACCCTTGACATACCATAGCATACATGCTGGTTGGTTCTGTTGCAAAACCAACAGAAATTTTGCAGAAACTCTTCTTCACCAGGAGATGAAGCCCCAAGTCATGGCCTTTTCCAGCCCCAGGCCACCTCCCTCCACCCCCACGACCTTCTGTACTGCCCGATGGCTCCTTTCTCCCTAGGTGTGCTGAGATGATCATCAGCATGGACAGCAACCAGATCCACAGCAAAGACCCTCGCTACGGAGCCAGCCCCCTCCACTGGGCCAAGACCGCTGAGGTAGGCAGCCTGAGGGTGAGTGGTGGGTGGGCAGGGGGCAGAGTCCCAGAGCCCCCCTGTTCCTCAGCTGCTGCAGGAAGGCGGTTCCTAAGATGACTCTGGGGATGGCGCCGTGGGGGTTGATCTCTTAGTGGTCCTGCAGGGGGAGACATAGATGACCTCCCGGTGTTGTTCTGCTGCTCACTGGCATGGTGACAAGGTCCCCTCCGTGGTTTCTTTGTGTATGAATGGGGCGTCCTACAGGCTGCCTTCGGAGGTGTGAGGTCGGCGAGGCAATGTGTGAGAAAAGTCTTTGTAACTGGTCAAGCGGGAGGTGGTGTGATGGTCAGGCTGGGTGGCTTTCCGGGAGGCCTTCCCTAAGCCAAGTCCACCCCCCGGGGAGGATGGAGGCCTCTGGTGTCTCACTGCCCGGAAGCAGAGCTCAGCAGTGCCCTGGGTGCCCCAGAGACTGTGGCCTGTTCTTAAATGTGATGGGCCAGGAGGGAGGAGATTGCCAACCTCTGCAGGGCACCTTCTCCCTGCCAGTGGCTAGACACCAAGTCAGGCCCTTTCGTGTATGTTTTGTCGCTCGTTGTCACCACTCTGTGAAGAAGGCCCTTCTCTCACAGAAGAGAAAACTGGGTGCAGGGGGTGCGGTGACCCACCCAAGCTCAGAGGACTGGGATGAAGTGGGGTTGAGCTTTGGGCGCAGGGCTGGCGAGCTCCAAAGGCCAGGCTCCCCGGGTCTGCTGGGTATAGGGGTGTGTGTTGCCCAGGCTCAGGGAGGGGTCAGACCTTTGCAGGATCCCAGGCAAGGTCGCAGGGAGTGGGGCAGTTCCGGGAGTTTGCAGAGATGCATGGGGTCCTGTTAACTCCAGGGGAGAACCCAGAAGCCCCTTAAATCAGTCAGTATATCTTCAGCCTTTTGTCCTCTACTTCTGGGGTGCTGATAGCCTGGGCCAGGGTCTAGGGCCACCCCCAGAACTGGGGCCTGCCACCTGAGTTCTTCTTGTGGCTGGAGCTTTCCAGAAGCTCAATTCCTGAGGGACTCTCAGGGAGGAGGTGACGGCACCCGGGTGTCCCCACCTACCCACTCCGGCGAGGACCCTGTCTCCCGCAGATGGCCCGCATGCTGCTGAAACGGGGCTGCGACGTGAACAGCACCAGCTGCGCGGGGAACACGGCCCTGCACGTGGCCGTGATGCGCAACCGCTTCGACTGTGTCATGGTGTTGCTGACCTACGGGGCCAACGCCGACGCCCGCGGGGAGCACGGCAACACCCCGCTGCACCTGGCCATGTCGGTGAGCCCACCGTCCGCACCCAGCGGCGCCCGTGCGGGGGAGGGGGCGCCTGCCCCTCACTCCCCTCACTCCCTTCACTCCCCTCACGCAGTGCCCTCTTCCTTTCCCCGCTGCTGGGAATCTTCCCTCAGCTTAGACCCTGCCTTCACCCTCAGGAGCCTTCCCTGTCGCCCTCTCAGCCCAAAATACCACCTCCTTCCTCTGCGCTGCAGTCCCTCTCCCTCCTGTGCTCCCCATTTGACAAGGGCATGGGGTGAGAGGAGCAGTACAGCCCCGACGACCCGCTTTGGCCTTGGGCAAGTCACCTCTGTCAGCCTCGATTTCCTTATCTGGAAACCGATTTCCTTATCTGGAAACCGGGGGTGTCGGCACCCACCAGGCAGAGCTGTTGAGAGGAGTGAGTGACGGACCCTTGGTAACCCCTGGAGCATCCCTGAAATGTCCCTGAGATGTCAGTTCTCTGCCCCCCCCCCCCCCCGCCCCACATTATTCGGGGAAATACTCATCTGCATATTGTTCCTTTCTCCTGGGTGGGACTCTAAACTCCTGGAAGGCAGGGTCTGCTTATACATCTTGGTGGCTCACGGTAGGTGTTGGCCATGGTTTTGGGTTTATTTTAGAGCATAGTTCCTGCCCTTAAAGCCCCTCCAGTGTGGATAGACAACTAGAGTATGAACATATTAAATGCAGGGGAGGGGATGTTATTCATCACTGACGTGTGTGTATGTGTTCCGTATTCCGTAGCAATAGCCCGTATACATAAGTATGTTCAACAGATCTCCAAGGGATGGAATTGCAGAGGCATCTGGGACTCTAAAAGATGTAGGTTGAGGACACACTCAAAGACATCCTGTTTTATACCAAAGGCCATAACCGTGGTGGAGACACTGTTGCCTGGGAGGTGGAAACTGTAAATAAAATCATGGCCATTTTCAGCACCGAAGGAGCTCTTAGAATTATCTAGTTCATCTGTTCTCAGAAGTTTGGGTCTATGTGGTCCCTTAATACTCTTTAAGAAATAATTATTGAAGATCCCAAAGACTTTTCATTTATTTGGATTTTATCTATATTTACTAGATTGGAAATTAAAAATAAGAAATTTTCAAAATATTCATTTAAAAATAACAATTCACCAACCACAGTCTAACCTCAATAAGTAACATTTTTTTTTAGAGAATGAGTTCTGTTTTTTTTTTAAGATTATTTTTTATTTATTTATTTGAGACAGAGAGAGAGAGAGAACGAGCAGGGACGAGGGTCAGAGGGAGAGGGAGAAGCAGACTGCCCACCAATCAGGGAGCCCAATGCAGGGCTCAATCCCAGGACCCTGGTGGGATCATTACCTGAGCTGAAGGCAGATGCTTAACCGATTGAGACACCCAGGTGCCCCAATAAGTAACATGTTTATGAAAAACAACTTTATTTTCCAAAACAAAAAATAGTCAATAAGAATTGGCATCATTTTACATTTTTGCGTATCTTTTTAATGCCTGGCCTCAGGGAAGACACATTGATTCTCCTGTCTTCCGCTACATTTATTCTGTTGCAATATGTTGTTGAATATATGTTGGAGGGCTTGAAGAAAATCTGGCGTCACATAGATACGTAGTTGGAAAAGATACACAGTTGCGCCTTTTCAGAGAATCATGAATATTCTTCAATGTTGCACCTAAACTGGACAAGGGGTAGTTTCTGACAAGTCAATTCCTAGCGGGCCCCACAACCATCTCCATGAACTTTTCACACTTTGTTCCATTAAACACTTTATTCCGTTGATATCTCTTGTACTCCACATGGATCTTTTACCCATGCATGATTTCAGGTCATCCTTGGAAAATATTGTTTCACTGTGCATGCATAGAAATGTTGAATCAATTCGTTGTATGGTATCAAAACCCCACATTTGTAAATATCCCCACCGATCTCATCAGAAGAGTCTTTCAGTTTGGGGAAGCTGTCAGCCGCCCAAGGCATATAAAAGTGTTCTGGAATTCCCATTTTTGTTTGCAAGCTTGAATCTTATCATTGGCACAAAATATTGTCAGGTGTTTTTCTTGAAGTGCCAGGCTCACTGCATTCGTTTTTGAGAACGTCTTCTGAATACCCAAGGTTGACCCATCGTAGTTCATCAGTCATGATCTCAAGTAAAAATGGCGTTCCAAGAAAAAAAGCATGGTTCTGCTCACAACTCAAACAACTGCATCCATGCTTTTCCTCAAGATAACGGTTGTGCTTTAGCATGCCACAGAAATGCCTATGCTTTCTTCTCTATTTTTTTTTTTTTTTTAAGATTTTGTTTGTCAGAAAGAGAGACAGAGCATGCACAAGCAGGGGGAGTGGCAGGCAGAGGGAGAAGCAGGCTTCCTGCTGAGCAGGGAGCCCGATGCGGGACTCGATGCCAGGACCCTGGGATCATGACCTGAGCCAAAGGCAGACGCTTAACCAACTGAGCCACCGAGGCATCCCAGTTTCTCTCCATCTTATGACATGGAGTAAACAGTGTCAAAATTTAATAAAATTGATTCGTACTGATTCATGAAGGACATTCCTGAGGGAAACTGGCTTTTTAATTAATTGGTTGATTACTTACTGTGAACGAGCAGCAGAGAGGAAAACCACAGCGAGTATTAGTTTGATGCGACTGTCGTGCTGAGGCCCAGGCAGCTTTATCCATCACTGTTTTTACACGATTGGTGCAAAAGTCAGTACAACACAAAAAGCAAACATCTTGATTTTTTTATGAGAGCAGAGTTTGTTTGTTTTTTTTTAAGTGTACTTACCTTTTTTAGTAATCTCTACTGCCCAACATGGGGCTTGAACTCAAGACTCTGAGATCAAGAGCTGCACGCTCTTCCAGCTGAGCCAGCCAGGCGCCCCTATGAAAACAGTGTGACCCTCATGAACCGTCTAGAGGGTATCACACGTTCACGGGGAGCCACAGATCGTACTTTGAGAACTGCCGATGTCCCTTGTTTTCTATACCGCAGGTACTTGCGGACCAGCCTCACGGTTTTTGGCACATTCATGAACCACGTTTACAATTACGAACTTAATCATTTCTTGAAGCTGGTTTGCTTTTAAACTTACTTAAATTTATTTCGAAGGAAGTGTTCGATCACTACTGAAAGCGGTAAACCAGTGACGCAAAAGAAAGGTAACCAAAGCAGAAATGCGTAGCTAATGATTCAAGCTTGCATACTTAGCTATGTCCATATAAATCCTGATGTACATGAACCACCATTTGGAAAACTGCATTCTAGATGCATCTCTTCATTCTCTGGGCAAGGAAATTAGGCCCCAGGAAGAGGGGGGTGATAAGACCAGAGCTCTGGTCTCCTGGCAGCCAGTTTATTGGTTTGTTCTGGGAAACCATGTCCCCCGTCCCCCTGCCCAGCCTCCAAATGTTAAATGCACAGTGCTCCGTGGAGAGAAGCTGCACTTGCAGGCTGCCATCAGGGAGGATGTGCGCTCAGTTACCCCTCATGAAAGACACCCTAGACATGATGGGCAGGACAGCCTTCCCTTTCCCTGCTCACCCTTGCTGCTGTTCCTGAAAGTGATCAGCAGCTGACGCCTCAGTGTCCCCGTGGCTCCTGGGGCAGCGGTCATAGATGCATTGCTTCCTTCGAGAAGTTGCTGGTGGGGCTGGGGTCTGGGGTGAGTCACTTCCAGCTTCTGCCTGGCTTATTAGGTGGGTGGGGGTTCTGAAGGGTTCCAGCATCTTCTCCCATGCCCATGAGAGGCCCACCAAGTTGATGGGCAAAGTGAACGAGGCTGGCGTCCCTTTTCTCTTCCTTTCCCTGAGCTGTTGCATTTTCCCCTTAATCCATCCCCAACAGAAAGACAATGTGGAGATGATCAAGGCCCTCATTGTGTTTGGGGCAGAGGTGGACACCCCAAATGACTTTGGGGAGACTCCTGCGTTCATAGCTTCCAAGATCAGCAAACGTAAGTGCCCTGCACTCTGGACCAGAGTTGGGCAGGGGTGGGTGGGTGCATGCACTGGGGAGGAGGGTGGTCCCAGCCATCAGGCACCAGCATCCTGTCCATACCCACCCCCGTGCTCCCTGCATGGGGTTTCCAGGAGCACCTGGGAGCCTGAGAGGGGAAGCTTTCTGTGCCTAAGAACAAGGGCCATCACCGGTAGATGGTTCAAACCCACCAAGGGGCTTGCCAAACCAGTGTCCTCTTCTGTGCGGCCCCCATCGTTCTTCAGGGTGCCTGGACTCCTGGGGAGGTGGGTAGGATATGCAGTAGCGTTAGCCAGTTGCTCATTCCTGAGGAGTTCACCGATGGGACCACTTGCAGGAACAACCGTGGGCTGATGCATGCACCCACCCCCCCCAAGTACATGTGCGTGCCCTGTGCACACAGGCTTGCAGCATGCGCCGCACGTTCACTTGGGGAGCCTGGGCATCAGGGCTGGAAAAAGCAGATCATCCTCAGCAGAAGCCTGGGTCCCCTTCAGGGGGTTTTGGGGAGCTGGGGAGGTTGCTGTGGGTGTGTAGCTATTAGTGTGCAAGTGCGCACGCATGCGCTACTTCTTGCGGCATCTCTCCTAGAGGAGGGGAAATGCCCCCAGGCTGCTTGGTCCCTTTTGAGCTCTGGAAGGGACCCTCCATTCAGCGGTTTTGAGAATTGCTGAATGTGGAAGCGAGTCCTGTTTTCTTTCTTTTTAAGTTAGATTTTTATTTTTTTTAAGATTTATTTATTTATTTGTCAGAGAAGGAGAGAGAGAGCACAAGCAGGGGGAGTGGCAGGCAGAGGGAGAAGCAGGCTCCCCGCCGAGCAGGGAGCCTGATGCGGGGCTCCGTCCCAGGAGCCTGGGATCATGACCTGAGCCGGAGGCAGATGCTTAACCAACTGAGCCACCCAGGCATCCCTTAAATTAGATTTTTAAAATAATTTATAGTAGATACAATTAAGCCCAATTTTGGGGTTTGTTTGTTTGTTTGTTTTAAAGATTTTATTTATTTGACAGAGAGAGACACAGCGAGAGAGGGAACACAAGCAGGGGGAGTGGGAGAGGGAGAAGCAGGCTTCCCGCAGAGCAGGGAGCCCAATGTGGGGCTCGATCCCAGGACCCTGGGATCATGACCCGAGCTGAAGGCAGACGCTTAACGACTGAGCCACCCAGGTGCCCCTGTTTTTTTTTTTTTTTTTTTTTTTT